>NC_036643.1:1565027-1724372 GCF_002806865.2 Cucurbita pepo subsp. pepo
TAAAACGCTTTTTTTTTTTTACCATTTATAGCTTCGACCTTAGATAAGGGTTTTTTTTGTTTTTTTTTTTCGATTTATTTTATTTAATGTTAATTAATTAATTATTTGTTGAATATTATATTTTGAGCTTTTTNTTCTTCATGTAGTAGGTGATGTACTGTTGTCTTTGATCATGATAACACTTGATGTGGTGGTTATGAGCTACTCTCTCTTAGTACTGTAGCTAGTTTAGAATATTTCAATCTTGATAATGTAATTATTTCTATATATTTCAACAAACATTGGGTCAGTAGTGGAAGAGACTTCTTTAGTACAACACGTGAAGTTCAAAACTTCCACGTTAAGAAAATAACGAGTATTTTTATTTACTAAACTGCCCTCAAATTCACATTTATGACACAATTATGAAATTCCTCTAGGTTTGATTTAGGGATTGTAAGAGAGACCAAAGAAACTCGCCCCATTATATGATGGGCCTGAAAAGGGGAAATAATGGAATGGTTGTATTACGAAGTCTCACCAGTCAAAAGGCACCGCCTTTCCTTCTTCGCCGAGTCCTTCCATTTTCATTCCATCCAAACACACACGAGCTCTGTTTTCCCCTCACCTCCCCTCTCCACGATTTTCCCTTCATAAAACGTGGGAGATTGATTCCTCAACCCCAACTCCTAAATTTCCTCTTTAAGAACACATTACATTTCTTTCCCCCATTTTAATATAAATCATCCGTTTGATTTGTAAGAAACAAATCTGTGGTTCTGTGCATCTCTTTTTGAGCATGTTTCAAAGAAACCCATCTTATTCTAACCCAACACCATGCAATCATCTAGCTGATTACAAGCTCAGATATGGCTTAAACGGCTATAAATCCATTCAAAATCACCTTAAAACTACCCCAAATGGAAGAACCAGTATTCAAAACCCCGATTCGAAGCTACCCAGATGCGGTTCTTGCGATGGGTATGAAGGGAGGCTCTACATATGCTTGATTTGTGCTTCAATCTCTTGCTCAAATCATACCCTTCTTCATAACCAGTCCGAAAACGGCCATGATTTGGCCGTCGACGTTGAGAGAGCGGAGCTTTATTGTTATGCTTGCTCCGATCAGGTTTACGACCCGGATTTTGATCGGACGGTGATGTCGAAGCACATCGTCGCCGCCGTACTGGAGAAATCGCAATCGGCGGAGAGATCGAGTAAGAGGAGGAGATTTGGATCGATAGATTTATTGGATTTGAAGAAATTGAAACCGTTGATGTCTGTTAAAGATCAGCGGTCGAAATCGTGCTATCCTTTGGGATTGAGGGGATTGAATAACTTGGGGAATACTTGTTTTATGAACTCTGTTCTTCAAGTGTTTCTTCATACTCCGCCTTTGAGCAATTACTTCTTGAATGATCAGCACAACAGGGAAACTTGCAGCAAAAGACCCATTGGGCAGCTGTGTTTACCTTGTGACATTGATCGTATTTTTTCTGCTGTGTTTTCTGGTGATCATATGCCTTATAGTCCAGCTCAATTTCTTTACAGGTCTGCCATTGTATCATTTGTCTCAATTTCTTAATTTTCTCTGTGAGTTTACTGATCTGTGCCTGGTTCTAAGTCTTTTAGTTTGGTTAGGTTTAGGGTTCGAACGGTTTGACCGTTTGGTCAAGATTATATGTCTTAACTAGTTGAGTTCTGGCCGGTGGGTGGTTCGGAATTATGTATATATCCTAATCTATTAGCTTAAACTTTTAAGTTAACGAGGGATTAACGTGTATCGATGTCGAGTTTATACGTTGAACTACTGCCATGCCATTGCCTGGATTGTTTTGATTGATCTATCTGCTGCTTTCAAATCTGATGATTTTGGGGTATTTTCTAAACTTTTCAAATGTTGTTTTCAAATCTCTAAGTTGGTGGCAGCACTCTGCAAATTTAGCATTTTATGAGCAGCAGGATGCCCATGAGTTCTTCATCTCAGTTCTAGACCGAATCCACGAGCGAGAATGGAAATCGAGGAGCCAAGAGAAAGGTGATATGTTACTTTCCTTTCTTTCTTTCTTTTTCGTGTTTAATTGTAACAGCCCAAGTACTGCTTTAGCCTGTTACGTATCGCCGTCAGCCTCACGATTTTAAAACGTGTCTGCTGCTAGGGAGAGTTTCCCACACCCTTGTAAGGAATGTTTCGTTAACCGATGTGAGATCTCACAATCTACCCTTTTGGGGGCCTAATGTCCTCGCTAGCACACCTCCTGACGTCATAGCTCTGATACCAAATGTGAGATCCCACATCGGTTGGGAAGGGGAACGAAACATTTCTTATAAGAGTGTGGAAACCTCTCCCTAGTAGACGCGTTTTAAAATCGTGAGGTTGACAACGATATGTAACGGGCCAAAGCGTACAATATATGCTAGCGGTGGACATGGGCTGTTACATTAATGTTTAAGCTTTATTCTATGCCTGTCACATCTAATTTGGCTGCTCCGGAGTGCTTTGAATGCTCTAAAGTTTCGGGTGGTTAGAGATTTCTCTGTGAAGAACACGTTCATGCTTTTGAAATAAGTACCATTTTGAGTTAATGAATAGAAACGATTGTTCTTCGTTCGTTCGGAACGGTGTTTAGTCGAACTAAGATGAGATAAAAATGGGTATTAGAAGTTTGAGTAGAGACTAGAAATGCATTTACCTTAACTTGTAAAGATCATCTGAATTTTGGATTCCTTTTCAACAGAGAATGGGGACTGCAAATGCATTGCTCACAAGGCCTTCTCTGGGCAGTTGAGATCAGACGTGACCTGTATGACCTGTGGATTCACTTCAACAACTTATGATCCATGTGTGGATATTTCACTTGACTTGGACACCCACGATTTCTCGTCTAGAAATATTGCTAGCAAGTCGATGAAGCCCGTGGATTCCAGCAGTAAATCTACGCTCTCTGGTTGTTTGGATCTTTTTACGAGACCCGAAAAGCTGGGATCGGACCAGAAACTTTTCTGCCAGAATTGTCAAGAAATGAGAAGTTCAGTGAAGCAAATGTCTATCAGAAGGCTGCCATTGGTCTTGTGTTTGCATATCAAACGATTCGAGCACTCTTTTGTCAGACGAACGTCGAGAAAAATTGATCGGTATTTGCAGTTTCCTTTCTCCCTCGACATGATCCCGTATTTGTCGTCTTCGATTATCAGAAACAGATATGGGAATAGGATTTTTGCTTCTGAGGGTGACGAAATAGATGCTTCGTCAAAGTTTGAGATTTTCGCTGTGGTTTCTCATTCGGGGACGCTCGAGTCTGGTCATTATGTGACATACTTGCGTTTGAGAAGTCGATGGTATAAGTGCGACGATGCCTGGATCACCGAAGTCGATGAAGAAATGGTGAGAAATTCTCAGTGTTATATGATGTTTTATCTACAGAAAATACCGAACTACAAACCGAATGAGGATTTGAGCTGCCTTCCTATTTCCCCGCGCAACGATGCGTTCCAACAGATTGCTGGTTGCTGTTAACAGCGGGATTTGTCGAGATTCGCCGAAGTTTTCCATATTATGCATCACACATTCAAGGCCCCGACTAAGGATCAAAATGAATGATCGAACGATCAGTACTTCAGAAAATGACTTTTGTCGTGATTGACGCGTATTCTCTTCGAGAAATCACAACCCTGAATGTTTCTGCTGTTGTGCCAGGCAGCGCCAGAATTTCGTCACAGGAGACTAACGTGACGTTAAGCTGGTCGCTAAGGCTCAAACGACAGGACGATATGATATCGAAATATCGAAAAACGTTGCGGATTGGTATCTTGAAAGATGAAGATGGGTACTACAAAATGGTCATGTGTATGTCAAAATTTAAAACTTTATACAAGTTTATTAAAGGCCTCGCTCATCAAGACACGAGGGTCGTTGAAAAAAATGCTTTTTTTTTTTTTTTGGGTATTTTATTATTATTTTATTTTTTTAAGTTTATTTAAAATGACAAATTTATTTGCCTTCACGATTATAAATATGTTTTTTTTAATCTCTACCATATATCTTGAAAATTTTCAATTAAACATTTTTAGATTATATATTTCTCAAATGTTTTTCAATTAATACAATTTTTTTAACTAATTTTTTATTTATTAAGATTTTTTAAAAATAACCTAAAATCACCAAATAACTACTTTTAAATCATTATCTTTTAAGGCAATATATATAGATATATATTAATTTTGTTTAAAAATAACTTATAAATTAGATATAAAATTAATTGCAAAAATATTTTTTTAAATGAGTATGTTCAATACAAAAATGGAAATTCAAAATAATTATTTAACTTCCAAAATTAAAATAGTAAACTTAATTATTTCACTTTAAATATATTAACAATAATTTTTTTTTTCGAAAAGAAAAAATGGGACGCCGCTGAAGAATGCTGGAAATGGGCCTGGCCCATTTAATTTGAAGCCCTAAGAATATAAAGAGCCGTGTATGGCAATAGGCACAAGTTGCCTCCGTGACCAAACAGCTCTGGAGTTTTTCGCTCCTATCCCGGATTAGGGTTAACTCTTCCGACAAACAAGATTTCTTAGGCGCCAACTGACTCATTCATTGCAATTCCTTCTCAGTAGAGCAACAACTAACAGGTAAAAGCAAACCACCATTTGTCCCGCCGTTTAAATCTCTCCCTTCAAATCTTCCATTGCATTTGTTCTATCTTCTTTCCCTGCTTGTTCTTCTCTTCGCCGTCGGACAATGCTGTTGTTCGACTGCGAGTTTTGAGTGTTTTTGTGGTACGAAAACGTTCTGGCATTGTATTGAATATGATCGGAATCTTCAAAACTGTGTACTCTAGCAATCTAGAAGATGAATTTGTTCATGATCACGTTATTTTGGAGAATTTGTTCATGTTTTCGTTAATTTTAGTTCATCATGGATTTAGAATTCTGAAGGATTTTGATCAGGCAGGGTTGCATGGAGATAATGTAGAAGTTCCTCTTGCAATGAATACCTAGTTTTTATCTTTGGATTCCATTTTCTGACTCTTATTGCACGCAGCTGCTTCGTGATCCTCCATTGCATCGTCTTGCATGTTAACATTCGTTAGCAGTGTTCATGACTTTTAGCGGTTCATTGCATCTATAAAATTATTACCAATTGCAGATTAATGGCCAATTTTTGTTTTGCTTGTGGTGTGAAAATCTTTTAAAATCTCCTAAGGGATTGACATGGAATCTGTGAGATCCCACATTGGTTGGAGAGGAGAACGAGACATTCTTGGTGTGGAAACCTCTCCTTAGAAGACACGTTTTAAAAACCTTGAAGGGAAACCCCAAAGAGGACAATATCTGCTAATAGTGGGCTTGGGCTGTTACAAATGGTATTAGAGCCAGACATGAGGCGATGTGGAGGCTGAGCCTCGAAGGGGGGTGGACACGAGGTGGTGTGCTAATAAGGACGCTGGACCCCGAAGGAGGGTGGATTGGGGGGTCCCACATTGATTGGAGAAAGGAATGAGTGCTAGCGAGGACGCTAGACCTTGAAGGGGGGTAGATTGTGAGATTTCACATTGGTTGAAGAGGAGAAAACATTCTTTACAAGGGTGTAGAAACCTCTCCCTAGCAGACGCATTTTAAAAACCTCGAGAGAATCTCAAAAGGGAAAATCCAAAAAAGACAATATCTGCTAGTGGTGGGCTTGAACTGTTACAGAATCCGTAGTGTCTATTAGAATTCTTTCGTTTATTTGAGAACTCAATGATCTTTTTTGAGTTTTGAATACTTGATTCTCTCACATCCTTATTTACTCACGAGCATAGTTAAAACTTGTTAGTTAAGTCGTTCATATGACTAAATTATAAATCATGTATTATGAGTTTTTGCTACTCACTGGATGAGTAATCTTAGATTTTTTGTGATATCTAGAAGAAGCAATGGGTACCCAAACTATTCCAAGCCATGAACGCTCCAGAACATATTGGACACCAGTAATGGAACGTTACTTCATTGATCTTATGTTGGAGCAGCTTCACAGAGGAAACAGGAGTGGCCACACTTTCAACAAGCAGGCATGGACGGACATGCTTACAATGTTTAATACGAAATTTGGATCTCAGTACGATAAAGACGTTTTGAAGAGTCGCTATACAAATTTGTGGAAGCAATTCAATGATGTTAAGCATCTATTAGGTCATGATGGTTTTTCGTGGGACGAAGGTCGACAAATGGTAATCGCTGATGATCATGTATGGGACATTTACATCCAGGTGAAATTTTTTTACTTACGAAGAAATAATATGAAGTGTGATAATCTTGCTATGATTTTAAACGACGATGTAATTTTGCAGGCGCATCCAGATGCACGATCCTATAAAACTAAAGCGGTACTGAATTTTAGCGATTTATGTCTGATATATGGTTACACTAATGCTGATGGAAGATACAGTCGATCGAGTCACGATATAGACTTTGATGACGAAGTCCAAGCTGTAAATACAGGTAAAAATGGTTTCTGATACATAAGTAATGGCGCTCTATCCCCGGTCTGTTCAATATCATTTACTCTATTCCCGGACTTGCCCTCGAGTTTCAGGTGATGCCATTGGTTGTGTTGCCCCTCCTGATCGTCCAAGGACGGATTGGACGCCCGAAATGGATCAGTATTTCATTGAGCTTATGCTAGATCAAGTAGGAAGAGGCAATAAGGTGTCTAATACATTCAATAAGCAAGCGTGGACGGATATGCTTGCATTGTTTAATGCTAAATTTGGTCCTCAACATGGTAAAAGGGTGTTACGACATCGATTTAAGAAATTATGGAAATATTACTGTGATATTATGAATCTACTTCAACAAAATGGATTTTGCTGGGATGAAGTACAACAAATGGTTGTGGCTGATGATGATATTTGGGATGCTTATGTCAAGGTAAATATTCATTAGCTTTAAAACGTAATCTTCATTTTCTTCGAGTGTTTTAATGGACTTTATTGAATGCAGACGCACCCGTTTGCACGAAGTTATAGAACGAAAGAGTTGCCGAACTACTATGACTTGGTTCTCATATATGGGAACGTAATTGACAGTGAGAACCAGAATCATTTGCATCTAGATAAGAACCTTCCCGACGATATATCAGAGGTAAAGGGTGGTGAGTTACGAGTTCTTTACAAAGCCATTGAGAACCAATTGATACCTTACATTGGAGATTATCGTAGGAAAATGTGAGATCTCTCACATCGGTTGGAGAGTGGAACGAAACATTCCTTTTAAGGGTGTGGAAACCTCTCCCTAGTGAACGCGTTTTTAAACTTTGAGGGGAATCCTGGAAGGAAAGCCCAAGGACAATATCTGCTAGCGGTGGGCTCGGGCTTTACTAATGGTATCAGAGCCAGACACTGAATTGTGTGCCAACAAGGACGTTGGGCGCCCAAGAGGGGTGGATTGTGAGATCCTACATCGGTTAGAGAGTGGAACGAAGCATTCCTTTTAAGGGTGTGGAAACCTCTCCCGAGTGGAAGCCTATAAAGGAAGTCCAAAGAGGACAATATCTGCTCACAGTGGGCTTGGGCTGTTACAGAAAGGAACTCAATCGATGCTTATCCGCATGTTGCAACCTAGACTATGTACAATTGAAATAAACTCATTTATCCTTTTGCTTTCTTAATGAACTAGGTTAGATAAACATTTTAGCTCTGCTGGTAGTTTTAGAAATTCTTGACGGACGATACCGATACTGAACTTCGTATTTTTTTCTTCTTTATGTTTTGTGTGTAGTTCAAACTCGAAGTGAATTTTGTCATAAAAGTATTATGCACCTGCAGGAGAATCAAATGCCAACTGTCAGCGACCGCACCCGAACATATTGGACGCCCCCAATGGATCGTTACCTCATAGACTTGCTGCTTGAACAGGTGAATAGGGGCAATAAAATAGGCCAAACGTTTGTAAGTCATTCTTGGATCGACATGGTTACCGCTTTCAATGCCCAATTCAGAGCTCACCATGACAAGGATGTGTTGAAAAATCGATACAAACATTTGAGACGGCTGTATAATGAAATAAAGATTCTTCTCGAACAGAGAGGATTTTCATGGGATGAAAACCGTGAAATTGTTACTGCTGACGACCATGTTTGGGATGCTTATACTAAGGTTTTCACTGCTCTCTCTGAATAGCTCTCTTTTTTTTTACCCCTTTTTTTTAACCCTTTCCCTTTTGTGCTTATGTATTAAATAAACAGGATCACCCTGTTGCCCGATCATATAGAGTTAAAACTGTACCAAGCTATCACAAGTTGTGTTTTATATTTGGTGAAGAGAGTTCTGACAGAAGATATAGCCGTTTGGCCCATGATACCGATCCGAGTAATGAAGTGCCTGTTCTTATGACTGGTACGTATAATCAGTGATATCATCTCAATTACGAGTTCTGTTGCTCGGAGACTCGAAAATATGTTGCTTGAATACTTTATGTTTTTGTATTTTGTAGATGAAAGGAACAATGATCAAGTTCCTGCTGGACCTTCACCCATGATAGATTGGACACCTCAGATGGATCGCGCTTTTATCGATCTTATGCTTGAACATTCGCAAGAAGGAAGTATGTTCGGTCAAGCGTTTAGCGAGCAAGCATGGAGTCACGTGATTATATCATTCAATGAGAGGTTCAAACTTCAATGTGGCCGATCTGTTCTAGAAGATCGTTATGTCTGGTGGATGAAGCAATACGGCGAAATCTACGATCTTCTCAATCACGGTGGGTTCATGTGGAATGAATCTCAACAATTGATTACTGCTGAGGATGATCTCTGGGAAGCCTATGGAAAGGTGACTTACCAAAATTTTCAATATAGAACAGAATCTGTGTTTAAATGTCATTTCTAAGTTACTTCATTTATCGATGTTTCGAACGTTCTGCAGGAATGCCCCAATGCCCTCTTGTACAAAGACAAATTCCTAGGCTACTATACTGACTTGTGCAAGATTTTCGGAAACGTAATAGATAAAGAAGTCAACAGTCGGTATACAGGTGAAATCGATAATGAAAATATGGAGATAAAGATGGATGGAAATGAACAACACCTACTCCTAACAACAAGAGAGTTCCAAATTTCTCAGCATAGAAAGCGTTCTTCCGAGATGATATCAATGGACACAGAGCTCTCGAAGAAAGTGCATAGAACCGAGAACGACGTGCAGAAAGCTCTGTCCGAAATGGCAGGTGTAGTCACTAGATTGGTGAGCATGAGACAGCACCATAACTATAAAGCAGGCGAAGGTGCCATCGATGCACTTCAGGCTATACCCGACATCGATGATGAACTTATGTTGGATGCCTGTGATTTCTTAGAAGATGAAAGGAAGGCAAAAACGTTTATGGCTTTGGATGCAACCCTGCGAAAGAAATGGTTGCTAAGAAAGCTTCGTTCTCAATAGAAAGCATTGACAGGGATCAACTCATCACCCTTGCAGCAACTAGTAAGTATTTTGTCAACTTTCTAGTAAGTTATATATATATAAAAGATAAAGTTATGGTATTTTGTGGTCAAGATTAAAAAAAATATAGGAAAAAAAAAATCAATTTTGACCCCTAAACTTGTTGATTTGTTTCAATTTTTACCATAGACAGTTTAATTTTATCAAATTGTGCCTTAGACAAGTGTTTACACAATTATATACTTAAAATTTTAAGTATTGCATCCACAACTCTCTAAACCAATGCTCTAATGCAGCAGACGTTGGCAGGGAAAAATCCCACAATAGAACACGAAATTCCCAAATTATATAATTATAATAACTAATATTATTTTGTTATGAACACCGGAAAATTAAAGGAGATGAAATAAATAGAAGTTCCAATCATTCACAGTACCAACACAATTCGATGAGCCTCTACGACGATAAACGTATGTACAATCTGTTCCCTTTCTTTTCTTCCTCCCATGATTCAGCTTCTACAAACTTCTTCATCGTCTCTAGCTTTTAGGCGGCTACAAGCTTTTGGATATCCTTCTGCAAAGACAGAAAACGTAATCAGTATAGCAAAAGTTAAAAGGGAAGTGTTTGCAACTCAAAAGCACTTCCTTTTTATTAATGGCAACCCTGGTTGGTTGAGTGGATAGATCGCTGTCATGACCGAGTCTATGTCAATTACTGTGCTCATGTTGGGACGAAGAAAATAGTAAACTTTCCAAACTTACAATAGGAAAAATTTCTTGTGTATTCAATGAAGCGTTCGAATCATTAAATTATCTTGTTTTGGCTTGGCTATAAAGTTGAAGAAACATGGAAAAGTTGAAGAAACATGGAAAGATGAGGAACACAACTTAATAGCTTGGATAGCTGGCTTAGCTGGCTTGGCTTGACTATAAAGTTGAAGAAACATGGAAAGATGAGGAACACAACTTAATAGCTTGCTTGGCTTGACTATAAAGTTGAAGAAACATGGAAAGATGAGGAACACAACTTAATAGCTTGGATAGCTGTGAGTGCATATCTCTAGTTATCACCGACAAGAATTTGAAAGAAAAAAAAAAGAGTTCGGGAAGGTATGGAGATTTGAAGCTTCAACCTCAAGGTAAAGAATATATATCAATAATTGTCGAACTATGTTCATGTTGGGAAGAAAAACGTTGTTAACTTTTGAAAATTACCGGTTTCTATGATATCTTTAGGATTCACTTAAAATTAGGGCAAATTTCTCGTGTATTCAATGAAGCACTCGAATTATTCGATTGTCTAGACCACAAAGTTGAAGAAACAAGGTAAAAGCCAAAAAAAAAGCTAAAGAACAACGGAAGCTTGCAAAAACTAGATAACACGACGAAATTCAGAATGGTGCATCTAAAAAGAAAAATCGGGCATACCTCAATTTGAAAAGGTGATGTTGTTGGTGGATATCTCTCAACAACTTTACCATTTTTGTCCACCAAAAATTTCTCGAAGTTCCACTTGATAAGATCGCCCAAAAACCCTCCAGCACTTGATTTGAGAAACTGATATACTGGGGCAGTATTTGGACCGTTAACATCAACCTGTGTGCAGCAATTCTATCACTATTATGCTATGTTCACATTAAATCGTGGTCCGTGATGATAATAAACGCAGTGGGTGTACCTTGTCAAAAATTGGGAACTCTGCTTTGAACCTTGAGCACGCGAACTGTTTGATTTCTGGATTGGACCCAGGTTCTTGGCCTCCAAATTGGTTGCATGGAAAAGCCAGAATCTCTAATCCTGCCCTCCCCAACAAACACAAAAGAATTAAGATTGTGAAATCTCCCTACTACTTGGCTGAACCTGATATATTCTTCTTGGATTCAACCGAAAAGCTCAAATCTAAATGAAAGTTAACCAAATAGCATGTGTAAATCAAGCTAATATCGTGCCTGAATCTATATCGATTCTCCATAAATTCAACAAGTTCAATCGTGCACAGCCCGAACCTTCTTTATGTCATATACACCAAGTAGTAAAAAGAATCGCAAAGAACTAAGGTTTCCATCATTCGATTCTCTTCCCTCGAGTTGGAATGGTTTTCTAAGTGCTTAAAAATTCTTTTTTAGCATGAACACGAATCATTTTATGAGCACTTGAAAAGTCATTTCAACTCATATTGACCCAAACAATCTTGTACTCCAATTGATGTAGTCCCAAATAATCTTGTACTCCAATTGATGTATTACAGCTCAAGTTCACCACTAACCGATTTTGTGTTTTCTCTCTCGGGCTTTCCCTCAAGGTTTTTAAAACGCGTCAGCTAGGAAGAGGTTTCCACACCCTTATAAAGAATGTTTCGTTCCCCTCTCCAACTAATGTGGGATCTCACAATCCACCCCTTTCAGGGCACAGCGTCATCGCTAGCACTCGTTCCTTTCTCTAATCAATGTGAGATCTCATGTGCGGTAACCGTCTTATAAGCAAAAGAATGCCACACAACCATTGATGAGAAAGGAAAAAAAATGATATCAGACTAGCTTGTTCAAATTGTTTGTCAGGTGTTCTTCGGAGTGCTAATAGATAATGCAGCCCCTACCAAAGAATTTTGATACCTTGAGCTTTGTACTTCTCATACAAGTGTGACAGTTCTGAGTAATTTGCCGTCGTCAAGCCACTGGCATCAACAAAAGAAATACAAAATTCATAATAAGTTTTTCAGGGAACTCAATTGCACAATTTAAAGCTAAGTATCGTCTAACCAAAGTTAGCTAGGGTTGGATACCATCTAGAAGCAACGTTTACTATCAGGAGAACCTTCCCTTTGAACTTGTTCAGAGAAACATCTTTGCCATCAATATCCTGCACCAGAAAACACTCTTCAGATGTCACAAGGATCCTAAACAAGTGCTTCTAAGAGCAATAAAAGTGTTTTTAATGCCATTCCACAAATCAAAGCTTCTTTACTCGTACGGTTCAGCTTGAACTCTGGCTGAAATGAATATCGCCGCAGTGAATTCACCATAAATCTAATATATGCTCAGATAAACTTCACCGCTCCCGATGAACAATATTGAAGAATTACAGGTAAGAATACAAAGAACAAGAGTATGCAGAAAAGCACCTTAACAGTGAAATCGTGAATACTCTTCTCCGTAGCTGCTCTGGCAGATACACCAGAAAATTGAGCTTTCGAGAAAACACGGCGAGAGATTGACGACTGTAGAGGCAAATTATGGCATAGAAAAGCCGATTTCGAAGCGCCAAGCGAGGTTTTCACCGAGGGAATCAAGGTAGGTGCCATGGAAGACCAGGAAGCAGCGGAATAGCAGAAACCTGTTCTGATTTGCGCACAGACATTGATAGGAGGCGAGAAAGTAGCGGAGAAAGACATGGAAGCTCTGTGAATGCGGTGGATTGGGAAGACGAGAATTTGGTCCGTGAGTTCCGGAGTGTTCTTGAAGTAGAAAGGCAGATTCCGATTGACTGTGTGAAAGAAAGGCACATTTGCCTAAGCACCTGAGAGGCAATGAAACGATTTAATGTGGAAGATGTGGTTACACGTGTCATTGCCTGGTCCATTTTATTTAGTATCAAACAAAATGGTTCATTATTAAAATATTATTTTAAAGATGTATAATATAATTACTATTTTTTAATTTCTTAAACAAAAAGAAAATAAAAATAATAATTATGAAGATAATTGTATTATGGTACTCTGCATTTAGTAAATTTTTATTTTTCTCTTAATTCAACAACCCTAGTAAAGTAGATTTGGAATTTTTCTTTTGTTGTTAGTTAAACTTGAGTGGACTTTTTTACCCTTTAATTTAATTTAATATATATATTAATAATTGAATTATATTCATTGAAATTATTGAGTAGTTTTAATGAGTTTGGTTGAAATATTTTTTTACTGTCCAATTGAGTTCATCCTTATTAAATAATGAACTGTTGGGTTAAGATCGTTTGGACGGTTTGGATCATTTATTCAATTTTTTAATATACAAGGGCAATAAAGTAAATTAAAGTGGTTTGGGCTTCATATGTGGTCATCGAGAAAACTGACATTCCTTATGAAATTAGACACGTTTGAAAATATGTAAATGAGCCCACAATCATAGGGCAGGCCCATTTGTTTGACTATAAAATACCTATTGGGCCTGAATAAACCAACTGGGCCATGGGGCCCATACACTGCTTTCTAGATTCAGCACATAAATAGTTATTGTTTTATTTATTTATTTATTATTTCTCAAGTATTTAATTGAATTTGGAATCCGCTTTCCCACAACAATGAAAGAGATTGAAATCCTAAAATATTATATATTTTAGGATAAATTAATAAAAATACCTCCCACTATCTTAAAAATACATTTTAACATTCTTTTTTTTTTATAAATATTTTTTAATTAAAAAATACACTTAATAATTTTAAAAGTTAAAAGTATTTAAAAAATATCTATTAATATCTTAAAAAAAATGTTTGGAGATAATTTATTAAGTATCAAATAAATGTAAAAAAAAAATAAAAAAATTTGTTTATAAAAGAGTTTTTGTATTTTTGAAACAAATAATTAATATTTGGTAAAAATGTTTTAGGATATTTTGTTTAAAATACAAAATTTAAGGTATTTTTTTTAATTAATTTAGCATAGATTTTAATTATTATAAAATTAATCGCCCAATAATAATAATAATAATAATAAAAAGAAAATGATTAAATAAAAAGGAATGAGGGGAACAATAAGGGTTTCTTGGAGGTCGCGTTTCTCCTCACTCACCCCATTTTCTCTTTGCAGCTGCGAAGAGATACAGCGAGACGCAGGTAGAGATAGAATCCCACTCTGTCTCTATCTCGTCGAAAATAACCTCCAAAATCGAACATCCTCCATCTCAATCCCCTCTCTTTTCTCCGCTTCGAACGATTCCTTCTCTCTCTCTCTTCAGATTTCTCTCTCCTCATCCCTCTCTGTGAACGCTCAACAACGGATTGCATCGGTAGAGTTATGCAGGCAGATCAGACGGTGATAAGTTTGAGACCAGGTGGTGGCGGTGGCCTTCGCGGAAGCAGATTTGTTACCCCTCGCTTCGATTCCTCCTCCGCTGATTCTTCGTCGCTTCGTCCACATGGCGGTGTTGCTTCAATCCTCAAGGTCGAATTCCATATCTCTTTATTTTACTAAGAGCGTTAGGGATATGGTTTTCGTGATATGTGTTTATGCGTATGGACGATCTTTGGGGCTTTCTTGGTGTATTTGTGTTCTTTATATTGATATGGGTGTGCGGATTTGTTTTTATAGATCTGGAATCTATAAAACTTAAATCTTTTTCCTGTTTTGAGGCTGTTTTCACTGTGTGTTTTACTTTCCCGTTGTCGATGTCGCTTGTTTTCAAATACCCGTTGGAGTGAATCAACCTGGTATTGTTAGATTTGATGAATGTTTGGTTGTCCTTAGTTATTGGCTGACATTGTTTTGCATTTTGAATGTTAATGATTTTTAGTTGATACAGATTATAGCTTCTAAAATTCCATGTTAATCGTTTTTTTCATGTCTTCTGTGGAATCATATTGTCCTAATTCTTGTCAGGGCACTCAAGTACGCGTACCTGATGTAAATATGGACATAGAATATTATGTAGGATTTTAGGTGGGCATAGCTTGAGTTAACCATGCCCATAAAGAACCTACATTACATATGGATTTACTAAATTTCTTTCAGCGGGATGATAGGATATGGGGCTTTGATTTCAATCAGGAATAGTTTTGTATGTTGATGGAGTGGATCAAAAACCCAATTTTTTTTTAGTGTATTTCTTGAAATGCGTAGAATATTTAATCAAATAATTTACGAGTAAAAAATTATATTTAATTAACTTTGCATCATGGGTTAGATTGGTAATCAAAAGTGAGAAATGTATTTTTAGATGCCTTTTGGGTCATGCATTCAAAGTTCAAACCTTGAAGACAGTCATTTTATGAGTGTTTTATGGTTTATTTCCAAATGCTATACAGTCAGGTTGTTGTTCAAATTAGTTGGGGGGTGCATAAGCTGGTGTAAGCACTCGTGATTATAATTAAAAATCAGGCACGAGAATTTCTCTATTTAACTTTACAAAAGTGCGAAGTCTAGTAGTCCATTTTGTGTCATAGGTCTAAGCCAATCTCTTTTTCTTACAATTTTTATATCTTGTGTAATAGCATATCAAGTCTAATGATTATATGCTGTATACTTGTTTTAGGCCGGTGATCTACGGTTTGAAGGTCGTGAGCGAATCCAGTACACTCGAGACCAGCTTCTGCAACTTAGGGAGGTACTTGTTCGTTTTTCTGTCCCCAATCCTCATATAGTTAGATTGGCTGATGCTTTTTATGGGTGAAGATTAAAATCATATTTTTTTAATGTCATATTTAATTATATCTGTGGCATTGTCTCGGTCATAATTATCATCTTATTCATTGTTCACATGTATAGATAAGTCGACTAACATATTTTTCTTATCAGGTTGCAACGGTCTCTGAGGATATCTTGAAGATCAAACTAGAAGTTGAGACTGAGATACTTGGGGAGGATCAAACATGGGCTCGTGCTGAAAGCAATGTAAGTTTATTGTTTTTGTATTTCATAACATTCAGTTGGTACAAATTGATTTTGACTTCTCTATGCATTTGGTATCGATCTGTTCATGGATTTACTGATCTGAAATCATAATCATCCATGAGTCATTCCCTTACATCATACTTTTCCAAACACACACATGCATATGCTCTTACAACCTCACTCAAACTTTAAATACATGTGTTCCTATTCTCTTCAGCAGCAACCACAATCTCAAGGCCGTTACTTTGAGCCGGACAGTCGAGATTGGCGTGGTCGATCAGGACAGTTACCCACCACAGAGGAAGGATCTTGGGAGGCAATTCGCGACAACAAGGACTTGACAGGACAATCTTTGCAAGACTCAAATAATAGGACTCAAGTTTCTGGTAACCAAGGGGTAATAACTTCCCATCAGTTTACTTGATCTATTTGAGGTTAATCATTGAAATCATATTTATTTTTCATTTTTTTAAGTAGGGGAGATATCAATTTGTTACTATATGTACCAATTGTCGTACTTGGGTATCCCTTTCTGAATATTTAGACGTAAAGGTGTATTATGGGATCCTCCATCTATTCCATTCACGGTAGTTTTACGTTTTACTTCCAGCTTTTGAATGATCCCCCCTTTGCCCATTGATGTATATCTGCTGGCTCTGGCATTGTTCTTATTTTTCTGTGCCGACAGGTGGGTACTGCAGCTGCTCTTATCAAGGCTGAAGTTCCTTGGTCAGTTAGAAGAGGTAATATCTCAGAAAAGGATCGTGTTTTGAAGACAATTAAAGGGTAACTATCATTCCCCTAATTTATTATTTCATATATTTCGTTGAACGTTGGAAATAAAGATAGTATTGCCTCTTCCTGATTTGCAGTATACTCAATAAATTGACTCCAGAAAAGTTTGACGTACTCAAAGGTCAATTGATTGACTCTGGAATTACATCTGCTGATATTTTGAAGGTACCTACTATTGTGTCTAGTGTATCTTTTTTTTCCTGCTTTGATACACTTTGTTAGATGATGGACTAACATGATTGAAGGTATGGAATATAGGATGTTATTTCACTTATATTTGAGAAGGCCGTGTATGAGCCCACATTTTGCCCTATGTATGCACTTTTGTGCTCCGACCTTAATGAGAAGCTTCCTTCATTTACATCTGATGTGCCTGGGGAGAAAGATATCACTTTTAAACGAGTTCTCTTAAATATTTGCCAAGAAGCGTTTGAAGGTGCTGATAACCTGAGGGCAGAAATCAGGCAGATGACTAATCCTGATCAGGAAATGGAAAGAAGAGATAAAGAAAGAATGATTAAGCTTCGAACTCTAGGAAACATTCGCCTGATAGGTGAGCTTCTGAAACAGAAGATGGTGCCTGAAAAGATTGTTCACCATATTGTTCTGGTAATCATCAGTACTGATCCACTTACATTTTTTTTTTTTTTTTTTTTTTTTTTTTTTTTTTTTTTTTNTTCAGGAGCTGTTGGGGCCTGACCCCAAAATATGCCCTGCTGAGGAGAATGTTGAGGCTATTAGTCATTTTTTTAACACGATAGGTAAGCAACTGGATGAGAGCCCAAAATCTCGACGGGTCAATGATTTGTATTTCAGCCGATTGAAGGAGCTCACTGCAAACACCCAACTAGCACCTAGGTTGAGATTTATGGTCCGTGATGTTCTTGATTTACGGGCCAATAAATGGGTACCTAGACGTGAAGAGGTGAATATTTTTTATACTGGTTTCAATTTCTTTGTTCGAGTTACTTTGTATGGTGCACTTATCTTATGTCTTTCTGCAGTTCCTTATTCCTGTAGGCCATGGTATAATATTGGTGGCTACGATTGGTTAATAAATTATGGATCAAACTAATTCCAAGTTATTTTAGGCAAAAATCCCCTGAGGACCAATTTGCTGACACTTCTGTTTGCTCCTTTTTCCTCGTTTATGATAGCTTCTAGTATTGAAGGAATAAAAAAGCGGTTGTTATGTGTGTGGCAAGAAAGCGGCCGTTTGTTTTTCTGACATAACTTTTGTCATGCCTGTAAACCTACAAATCTGATGGCTCGTTTTTGGGGTGCAGGTGAAAGCAAAAACCATCACTGAAATTCATTCTGAGGCTGAAAAGAATTTAGGGCTTCGTCCAGGTTCGACTGCAATGATGAGAAATGGCCGTAATGCTGAGGCACTTGGGGGTCCTGGTGGTTTTCCTGTTGCTGGACCTGGGTTTGGGGGTATGATGCCTGGAATGCCTGGAACCAGGAAAATGCCTGGTATGCCTGGACTTGATTCAGACAATTGGGAGGTTCCTAGATCCCGATCAATGCCAAGGGGCGAAAGCGGAGGTCATACTCAGGCTTCTTCGCGTGTCCAGTCATCACTAATTGGCAAAACACCTTCCATTAATTCTAAATATTTACCTCAGGGAAGTGGTGGTGTTATAACTGGGAAAACAAGTGCTTTGCTACAGGGTAGCGCTGCTGCATCTCCTGCCCGACCAAGTTTCGTGCCTGGAACACAGCCTGTCGTCCACAACCCTAAACCAGTTGCTCCAGTTGCATCAGTCATACCTTCTCCTCAGAAGCCTACAGCTCCTTCTGTAGTATCCAATTCTGCTGATCTTCACAAGAAAACCGTTTCGCTGCTCGAGGAATACTTCAGCGTACGGATTCTTGCTGAAGCTCTACAGTGTGTAGAGGAGCTGAAAGCCCCAGCTTATCACCCAGAGGTTGTTAAAGAATCCCTTATCATAGCACTTGAAAAGATTCCACCATGTGTAGACCCAGTTGTTAAGCTTCTTGAGCACTTGCTTCACAAGAATGTCTTTACTGCAAAGGATATTGGTACGGGGTGCCTTCTATATGGGTCATTGATGGATGATATCGGCATCGATCTACCGAAGGCACCGAACAATTTCGGTGAGATTCTCGGGAAGCTAATATTGATCGGGGGCCTGGATTTTGCGGTCGTGAAGGAGATTCTTAAGAAGATGGAAGATAACTACTTCCAGAAATCCATTTTTGGTGGTGCTATGAAGAGCCTCAACTCTAGCCCTTCTGGAGAGGGAATTCTGGCAACTCAAAGTGCTGAGATCCAGGCATGTGAAACTTTACTTGCATGAATCGAGTCACGTGGGATTGATTTCCCTTTACGTTTTTGATCAAAAAAATTTCATTCCATGTTTACGTTCCCATTGCAAAAGACAAATAACTGATCATTTATATTGAGTTGTATATTTCTTCTTCTTTTTTTTGGGTCATATCAAGTATCAACTTTGTTGAGTAATTAGGAGCAAAAGTTTCTTGCGCTTCTCTCGCCCGCTCAGCTCATCGAAGACGTCTCGGGCGGCTTGAGAATAACAGGAATTCATGATGGGTCCAGTTGTTACATTAGATTTTGAAGTTATATGATGTACCAAATACATTGCTTGTTGTACTTTATAGCCCTTATGTGGCCCCTCAGTTTTCACCTTAATAATCTCTGTTTTGCTGTTTCCTTTCCTCCTTTTGTTCCTTTTTCAGTTCGCCTATTGAATGAATATTATAATGAAAGGTTCATCTTTTGGATGGCATCTGAGGACTTGCTTTGAATTTTGATTTCTTTTTCCAACTAGGTTAGATTATCATTTTAGTTTATGTAATTTGTGTTGGATTTTAATTTGTTCTTAATTTAGTCTCTGTTTTGTTATAATCTTTTTCGAAAATATCTTAAAACTGCTGTTAATTAGCCCAATGTCTATAACTATATCTTAAAACTATTTAAGAAAAAAAGCATGATTTTGTAAGAGATAATGATATGAATATGTGATACACCAGACTTGAAACTTTGTGCGTAGAAATTTTTTGGACCAACTTAAAATTTAAAGTTTGTTGTGTTGACAAACCACAAATCCCGAATAGAGTTTGCAATCCACATGAGTTAGGTTAGGTGGTCAAATTGTTTTCTTTTTAATTATTTTTTAAAAAATCATATCTATCCACTATATATATTATAGTAATAACTAAACGACGTAAAGTTTAAATATCAACATTTATGGGTCATAATACATCCCTACCATTAGTTACAAACGTCAAGCCATTCTAATATTCATGAGTTCAACCTTAATTTCGAGTTTGTTGGGTTACAAAAAAGAAAAGTAAACTTGCAAACTAACCTGAATATTCAATTTTCTAAAAATTTAATCCAACCCAAATTGAGAAGGAAAAAAAAGAAAAATCTAACTCGACCTAACTTTTATAGTTTGAGTTGTGTAGTTCAAGTTGGTCGAGTTCTCAAGTCATTTGGACACTCATGAGTGAAATTTTCACGCCTTCATTCAATTTAAACACTAACTGCCAAATACTTGTAGCTCCCATGTAATTTCCAGGATCAATGAACCAGAGATTTCCACTTGATGATCATGCTAAGGTGCTTTTGGTACGATTGATTTCCTCTAAGTTGTACATTTTCCCCTTCCCTTCTTTTTGCTTACGAGAGGGAACATTTGTATAAACTAATATAATAGTTAAAGATTTATACAGTTTATGATGTTACGATATATATATATGCTATAGTTTATGTCAGAAATAATGTTCTCCAATAGTCACTTATCAAGGTCTGCTCTAAAAAGCCAGACTTTGAAGCAACCAAAATGGGCAAGAAAACAGATAAGTGCCATCACTTGTATTCCTGAATCTTAAAGAACCCTCTTCAAATATGTACAATTTGTACTCTCAATAGTATGCATGATATTTCAAGATGGATTAGGGAGCTGTGCGTACGTACCGTCGTTGGGGTTGCAGCCATCGACCATCATGTTCTTGTAGACCGTATAAGCATGCTCGGGGTTCCCCGACACGCTGTACCCTCGAATGAGAGCATTATAAGTAAAGACATCTGGTTCTAGCCCTGCAAGTTGAAGCTCTTCATACATCCTCTCGGCTTCTTCCACCATTCCAGCAAGTCCAAGATAAAGCAACATTGCATTATATGTGTGCAGGTCAGGAACAATGCCTCTCTCTCGCATTTCGCTGTATAAAGCGAGCGCTTCCTCCATCCTCTGTGATTTTCCTAGACCGTTTATTATACGATTATAAGCGATAAAGTCGGGATCAAGACCGGTTGATTTCAGCTCCTCGAAATAGTATAAGGCTTCATCTACTCTTCCAGCAAGGCAAAGGCATTCTACCAGAATGGTGTATGACTTCAAGTCTGGCCTTATACCCTCCTTCACCATCCTTTTAAACAACTGATGAGCGATTTCTATGTCACCTGTTTTCCCATATCCATTTATCAGAATGTTGAATATTGCACAGTTTGGCTTGCATCCATAGTCCGGCATCTCTTCGAAGAGCTGCATCGCTTCCTCTAAGCGCCCCGCTTTTGCTAGTCCATCGAGCAGAGGGCCGTACGTACAAGGAGTGGGGCAGAAATCACTACTAACAAGATCATAATAAAAATCTAAAGCTTTATCCAAGTTATTAGATTTTGCAAGGCTGGAGATGACGATGTTGTAAGTTATGACGTTCGGCTTGCATTTCCTCGAAACCATCTCATTGTACAGTTCAAAAAGTTCGGCGATCTTCCCCAACTTTCCATGAACATCGAGCAACATGTTGTAGGTAAAAGTATCAGGAGCACAGGCGGCGTTCTTCATATCCTGAAACAGATCCCAGGCCTTTTCGGTGTAATGAACTTCAAGAAGCTCACCTATCAAACAATTATATGATGCCACTGTCGGTTTGATTTCGAGATTCGTCGTGAAGTTCTCGAATATTTGATAAGCATAAAGTGCTCTCTTTTGCTTACACAAAACTCTAATTAGAGGTATCAAGAATGAGTCTTCCCTGCAAATCCCATTCAATACCAATTCTTCAGCAAATATAATGGCTTTATCTATCTCAGCTTCAACTAAAGTACCTCCCATTAAATCTTCCCAAAAGGATCTATTTACACGAAACTGGACCTGGTTGATGAAATCCTTTGCAATCTTTATAGCATCCCCTATCCGCCCGCTCTTCACGATACCGGGAAGGAGGGTACATATTGTGACATGATCGGGGTACATCGATTTCTTCAACTGGTGGAAGAACCAGAATGCATAATTTACTCTGTTTTCTTTGATCAGCCCATAAATAACAGTGTTGTAAGTCAAGACATCAGGTTTACAGTCCATTTCTGTCATTTTAGAAAACATTTCCAAAGCCAATTCAATCTCGTCGTTTTTGCAAAAGCAATCCAGGAGCGTGTTAAACGATATCGTGTTCGGAGAACACCTTTGCTTAATCATACTTTCGAATAATTCAATGGCTTTCTGGACTCGACCCTCTTTCCCTAATCCAGAGAGTAACGTATTATACGTCACAACTGTTGGAGAAAGCTTCATGTCCTTCATTCTGTCGAACATTTTCCATGCTTCATCAACTCGTCCCGCCTTGTAAAGCGAATCGATCAAAGAGTTAACCACAATCACATCAGGTTCACATCCATTTTTTATCATCTCGAAAAGTAAATTCACGGCGTCGTCTACTTGTCCTACTTTGCTGTAGCACTTCATCATCATGTTATAGGTCACTGAATCTGGAGCAAGACCATTCTCTCTTAGCCCATTGAACATGTTTTTTGCTTCTCTCAACCTCCCCGATTCAGCAAGGCTATACAACGATGCATTGCACGCTACAATGTTTGGAACGATTCCTCTAGCTTTCATCTTCTCAAAGGTCTCAACAGCTTTGCCAGTATCTCCGGACTTTCCGAAATAGTCGATAAAAATAACGTACGTATAAGCAGTCGGCTGAACACCTAAGGATTCCATGGTATCTAAAAGCTTTAGTGCATCCTCAATTCTACCTGCCTTCAGAAGTCCACAAATAAGTGTGTTATAAGTATGAAGATTTGGCAAGATGCCTTGCTTTCTCATGACATCAAAGGTAGCGAACGCCTCGTCGAAGTCTCTGGCTTTGCATAAGGTGTCAACGAGAATAGTGAAGGTAACGACATCGGGCATATATCCATCAGCTTCCATCTGACCCCAAAATTCTTTGACAGTGTCCAAATCTCCAAAATCATTGAACTTATCTAACAAAGTAATGTAGATTACTTGATCAGGTTTGTGACCATTAGCTTTCATCTTCACAAACAACTCCTTGGCACTTTCCAACCGTCCTGCATTACAAAGAGCGTCGATGAGGACGGTATACGTAACAAGGTCGGGTCCACAACCTTCCTCGTCCATTCTCCTAAATATCTCATACGCCTCGTCGATTTTCCCAGCCCTTCCTAGTACTCTAATGCATATTGTATAAGTGTAAACATTTGGTCTCAATCCCAAACTTTCCATCTCCTTCAACAGAACCATTACCGTTTCCGAGTCCCTCTTCTTTCCCAACGCAACCATAAGTGCCGAATACGTCTTCAGGCTCGGTTTAAGCCCTTCTGAAACCATTCTTCCATAAACTTCCAAGGCCTCACTACAGAATCCTGATTGAATCAACAAATGGATCAATCCGTTGTATGAATATGCATTCAAGACAAATCCAGCTTTTCTCATCTTCTTTAGCGCAATCGTCACCTGCCGAAGCCCACCTCTGATGGAAAGAGCTTTAAAGATAGTCAAATAAGTGCTCAAATCCCTCCTAATAATTTTCTTCTGCATAAATTCAAAAACAGCAGCCATATCCTCCACCTTCTCATGAACTCTTAAGAATTCAAGCACGAAATTGCACGTCTCAGTGGTATGCTGAACACAAGGAAAATCAGGTACAGAGTAAAAATAAGAAAGAGCACGCGTAGTATCCGTCATCGATTTCAAAGCCCGAAGAATTTCCTCTTCGGACACTGGAATTTTCGTCTTCTCTTTTACCGCCACCGTCGCTTCCTCCGGATTTTGCAACGCAAACCGGCAAACATTCTTCCGCTTCTTCCTGTGCTTCTTCCAATTAGCCATAGACAAAGTCGCAGTTCGAAAATCCCCCAGATTTTCCGATATCAATCCTCTCGATGATCCACTACAACTTGAAGCGTATATCTGACAATTACTAAAAGCACCATTGCAACAAGTGCTGAACATACTCAAAGAGCTAACGATTACAAGTGACATCAGAACATTTCAATCAACAACATGAATGAAGAAGCTGAGTTCCGAAAGGATTCAGGTATTGGATGATTGGATGGTTGAGGAACCTCACTCTCCAGAAAGTTAACCAAGTAAATTACATTTACATTACCTTAAAGCCTTCAGAATAGCATTTTCCGGCTGAATTGGAGATGAGTTCCGAAAGAATTTAGATAAAAGTTCGAAACTGCAAGCCTCAATGGGCTCCTGAGATATGCAACTCCTCTGCGGTTTGGCGCTTTTGGATATTTTGTATTTGTGCGAAGCCTATGGCCATGGTTTTTCATTTCTTCGGGAATGGATGATATTTTTTTTGGTCTGCTGCCATCCGAACCTAAATTGGAAAAGCCACCTATATATTAATGTATTATAAAATAATTAAATTTCGTGTTTTATAAAACCTAAATTAATAATTTTGCATTTTATCTTAAAAAATATATATTTTCAAAGATTCAAAATTTTTAATAATACTCTCACATATTTAAAAAAAAAAAAAAAAAAAAAAAAAAAAAAAAAAAANATATATATATATATATATATATAATTACCTTTAAGTTTAGAAACGCCCGTTACAAAAATATTAATGAACTTTCAAAACTAATCCTTTTTAAGAAAAAAATTAAAAAAAATACATTAAGAATAATGTTTTTTTTTTTTTTTTGAAAGTGTGGTATTGTTAAAAATTTTGAAATTTAAAATATTTTTTAGGCAAAGAAAAAAAAATCAATGTTTATTTTAATTAATTTAACATTTTATAATAATAATATTTTTTTTTTTGTGTGTAAAATATATTTGTAAATTTGGAAAAAAAAAATGTGAAAAAGATACAAGAGTAATTAAACAAATAAAATCTTTTGAATAATTGAACGAATTAAGAATATGAAAGTACATTTTTATTTTGTATAATTTAACCTTTATTTTTTTTTTTTTTTCCAAATAATTGAACGAAAAAACAGAAAAATCTCCACATGGAGATCGGCGGTGCATCGAACCAAACTGCCGCCATAAACCTCCTCCAGTTGTAACCCAAAAGCCCTACCCGTTCACTTTCCCCTCCACAATTCAACGACGGTGGTCCGAGCTCCCCTCCGCCGTCGCCATCCCAAATCGTCTCCTTTTTAAGGATTTGAATCTCGTCTCTTCGGTTTCTGTGAGTGCTCGTGATAGAGACGGAGTTCAAAATTGGGGGCAAATATGGAGGGAGGTGTTCGAGATTCCGCCGTGGTGCCCGAGAAAGTGATGGATTCAGTGAAGACGACATTGGAAAATGTAGAACAAGTCCAAACTCACCTTATTTCCCTTCTGTCTATCGCCGAGCCGGAAGTCCTTGCCCAAATGCATCCTCTCCAACGAGCTCAGTCTATGCTTTTGCTTGCTAGAGTCACTACCACTCTCTTCGCATGTAAAATACGAAGAGTTCTTGATTTTTTCTCTCTTTTATTTTGGATTATGGAGGCGAAATCTTTGTTTGATTTGGTGTTTTGCAGTGAAGGTGAGGTGTAGCGGAGTTCACCCCGATGATCATCCTATCAACACAGAGCTTGTAATTATCCTCATTCCTTGAATCTGGTGATTATTCTTCCATTGTTTTTAAAAAAATCGTTCTTATGTTCTTGTTATGCATGTAGGAGAGATTAAGCTTGTATCAAGACAAACTAGAACGGTTCATAGGCTTGAGTAAAGGTATTGTTTCTTTGTTGTTCATACGTCCTTTCATGTTAGATTGATAATTTTGCATTCAAATTTGTTCATGATTTTGCATTCAAATTTGTTCATGATTTTGCATTCAAATTTGTTCATGAAGAACCATTGAAGCGTTCCACTACCTTGAACTATCAAGCAGCTACTCGCTTCATTGAACATTCTCTACCCGATCTAACCCAAGGTTAGCTGAATTTGTTTGCTTTTTTGTGTTGGGGAGGGGATTTCTGTTCTTGATTCCCTTTGATCAAGGAAATATTTGAATACTTTCAGATCAAAAGCAGAGTATGAGGGATATTAGTAGGGGGAAGGGGCCAAAAATGCAGCAATTAGAGAGGAACTTACAAAAGAAGAGGAAGTATCAGTCTTCTGAAAAACAATCTGTTCAAATTGCTGCTAAGGAATTTCTTGAGAAAGCTGCACGTGAGCTTCTTGGTGATAGTAATGGAGGTTTGCAAGGACCATTATGTGGGGTTGCTTCAGATGATGAACTGCAGGAGGGCTGAATTCTCGTCCACTTTGGTACCTGTTTATCACATTTATGTCTAATTTTGGCGTCCTTTCTTTATAATCACATGCTTTTCCCTTTGAATAATTTTGATGTTCTTAATAAATTTTGCCATTTTAGTTCTATTGCTCATTCTTGCACCAAAGTTTTGACTGAATGATTTTTGTTCACTCCATGGAAGTATGAACTTTCCTTCATGTTTTAACACTTCCTCACCTTTACATCTTTCAGGAGTATGAAACCCAGATTCACTTGTGCTCTTAATTATCCCAACTCTTGAAGAATTGGTCCATTTTGAGGTTGGATTTGGGTCTCCTTGGAGCATTAAATTGTTTTCCCTTTACTTTAGAAGTCTTTATATATATATGCATTGGGAGTTTCAGCCCCATCATGAGCTAGTTGCTATAAGGACAGGACCTGGTTGGGATTTTGGCACTCTACTCTCTCTCATGGGCTGTTTTTGCTGGTTGTTTCCACCCCAAATTTTGTTTTTTTTTTTGAACTAGTGGGATCATATGAACAAGACATGATCTAGCCTACTTTGGTAGCTGACTTTTTAGATTTTTTTTTATCTGTATATCAGTGATCATCTTGTTACTTTGATTTGCCTTTTTGCCATAAATTAATAATAGTATGATCGTTGTGATAACCTACCTCCGAGAATCTTGTTCTGTATTTATTTATGAGCTCTGTTAAATTTGTTGTTTTGATCAACTACCAAGCTACCATTGAGCCACGACCGGATGAGACTACAACAGAGCTCGGGGCTAACAGAGCTGCCACCACCGGAGCAGGGACTTGGTGGGAGATGAGGCTAGAGAAATACCAGAAATCTCTGTTTCTTTTGCAGCTCACAACAACATTTCGCCCCATAATCAAGTTCAGACCCGAGCTCGAAGTATGGTTTTTAGCCTTCGTATGTTCTTTACTGGAGATATGACAAGTATTGCAGCTTCCTGTCTTTTCCAAAGAGAACCACCAATACTCTCAAGTTTGAAAACAGCACGACGGTTTAGGCGTTCAAAACATTGCAAAACTTATCGAATCCCCTACAGCATCGTCACCATGACCATCGCTGGTCTCTTGGTCGGAGCCATCGGGTACCTCACCAATACACCCTGAAAAATCCTAATTCTTTGCATAAGTCGTTGCTAGAATGTCGCAGAACCTGAAGACTTCTCGTCCCATGCCTTGGTTCAGATCACCCAACCCGTTTCCTTCATTTACAAACTTGATACAAAAATGTGGAAGTCAAAGCATATAGAAGATGTCTTCCAGATCAAAAATGGAAAGAAAGAAAATGAGGTTCTATTGATAACGTTTATTCATTCTAAAGAAGAATCTGACAAAGAAGAAGAAGAAAAAAGATCTACACGCGTTTTCTTTCAAAAGATGGAAAATCCTTTGTCAATATGAAGGTAGATAACAAGGTAGATAACAGAAGCCCTGAGAACAAATGATCTGGCTATAGCAACAGAATTGTCATCATTCAAAATTGAGTACAACAGGCAACTACATTTGAAGGCATCATAGTAATACTTCAATTTTAAAATCTTAGAAGAATATAATTTCAGCATCCTGCAAAAGTAAATGGAGCAAAATAATGGTCGACAACGATCTGGTTCGAGTTCATTAATCGATCTTCACTGATGAGTAGATGAGCCTTGTGAACCAAAAGCACGCATAGAAGCCAATGGTACCGGTAAGCACAAAGAATGCATACGAGACGATCAGCATATATCCAAAGTACAATATTCCAGATACCAGCTTCGTGATTTCAAGCTTCGTGAAGAAGTAGAAGGCGGAATAGAGGAAGAGGTAGAGGGCAGATGAGCCTGAGGTCAAGTAAGATCTCCACCACCATAAGTAATCTTCGCTGCACAACTGGAAGTAGCAGAGCACGATGGTGATTTCAGCGCAAGTGATGAGGAGGATAATGAAGACCAAGAAGAGGAAGCCGAAAATGTAGTAGAACTGATTTAGCCAAATTGAGGTAAGGATGAAGAAGAGTTCAATGAAAACGGCTCCAAAGGGGAGGATTCCCCCGATAAGAACTGAGAAGGCTGGGTGCATGTACCAAGCTTGCTCTGGGATCTGCCTGGGGATCTTGTTTGTCTTCACTGGATCTTCAATGGCTGGCTTCCTGAACCCGACATAGCTGCCCACAAAGACAAGGGGGACCGAGATTCCGAACCATAAAAAGACTAGAGCAAACATTGTTCCAAAGGGCACAGCTCCGGATGATTTTTGTCCCCAAATCAAGGCGTTTAAAACGAAGAACAGAGCGAATATGGTCGCAGGGAAGATGACTGCGGTATTCAGGGCAATCTTCTTCCACTCTGTACCCTTGAACATTTTGTACAGACGAGCTGAGGCAAAACCAGCAAAAAGACCCATGAAAACCCAGAGCAAGAGCATGGCCGTCATAAGTCCACCTCTGTTTGAAGGGGAGAGGAACCCAAGGATGGCGAACATCATTGTTACAACAACCATTCCCAAGAACTGAACTCCCGTTCCAACGTACACGCATAGTAGATCTGAATTCTTAGGAGGCCTAAAAACATCCCCATGAACAAGCTTCCACCCCGTCTCTTCCTGTGCTTCTTCCAGGGTTTCAAGCTCGTTGTATTTCGAAATATCACGGTATAATGTACGGAGCATAATCATTGCAACCATGCCGGAGAGGAAAAGAACAATCATCAATGAATTGACGATTGAGAACCAATGGATTTGATCGTCGCTCATCAAAAGATACGCATCCCATCTAGAAGCCCACTTCACTTCACTCTCCTGAAGGAAATAAAAAGTAGCCCGTAAATCTAGACATGAGTTCATGGCCTAGTAAGTTTAGCCTAAATATCCTTGACATCCTATAGATGAGAAAAGGACATGGCAGTGAGAAAATAAAAATCTAATTCAATGGGTGTTCTGGTCCCTCAAAATGAATTACGTGTACCTAGCGACGGAAAGCGGCTAATAAAGGTTATAGCACTAAAAGATCTGCAAGCGCACCTGAAATTCAACATCATAAGTAAATATGATCTCCTTTCCCTCCTCAACCTCCTGCGGTGAGTTGGAATTAACAACCATGTGTTTTGCATGGGGGTCGCAGGTTGTGAGCCGAGTATTCTTATCGTTCCAGTTCCCTTCGTATTCATGCTTGACGCTGAACGCAACAAAGCAACAAAACACCGTAAGCAGGTTGCATTACAAACTACTACTAAACCTGGAAAATCAAAAGCTTGATGCTCGAGTAGAATGGATGGAGTAATAACCTGTATGGTTTGACCTCAAATCCCACGATTCTTGCAGAATCAGTTTGCATGTCTTTATGATATCTGACTGTAAATGCTAGATGGTTATGGATAAAGTACTTCTCATCTTTGCTCTGTACAAAATTATAAAATAAATTAACATCAATTTAGTGTAAATGTGAACATCAATTTGCTGATGACTAAATAAAGAACTTGCCGCTGTATATTGGCCTTTAAGCCCAACATGATAACCCATTTGGTAAACAGGTGACTCTTGGTCCTGCCTTTGAATGGGAAAAACCAGGGGAAGGTTATCCAGGATCCTGTCACATAAACGGCGGATTCAAGATGTGAAACCCCGAAGCGATCAATAAACAACAGAAGACAATAATATGCTTTTATTCCCCTGAGAGAAATGTCGTACATGTTGACCCGATATTCATCATTGATCTTCTCTTTGAACTCCTTTGCTTCTTTAGCATCGAGTTTAATCCGACCAACAATACTACACATCTGAGGCTCCCGCATTTTAAACTGCAAAAAGTTCCAAATCCAATAGGGTCAAGAACTTAACTATGGTAAACAGAAGGGAAGCTTCCTATGCTCAGGTAAATCGTAACTCACCACATAGGGGGAATTTTCAATTCTGTCACCTCGAAGAACTTCACCCAGGTTCTCTGCGCTGTCCAGAATCTTTTCTGGACGACTAAATGGGAGTGAATAATACGAGTAAGGGAGCTGAGTCTTGATTGATGTCAGTTTGTTTACTTTCACTTTCAATTCATCTCCCTGCATCCAAACATGAAAGTACCACAATGATCTCTTAGATCAGAAACGCACTATGACGAAGGTATTATGCCACTCATTTAAATCAATTCATTCTCTTTTCCTTCTAGCTAGTTCTAATTGTAACAAAGAAGGAGAGGAGCGGGCACACACGAGATTCTATTCTCACTGAGATCGAAAAACGTTCCAGCGAATTTTGAGATATTTTTACAACTCAAGCAAAACAATAGCAAAATCCAACATAATATGTAAACATTATATACGACATAAGAATGGGAGTGGAAATGCAGTGTCTTCATCCCTTCAAAGAGCATCTAGAATCAATAGTCCCAGCTGACTTACACCCCCACCATACCCCACACCACATTTGATAAAAACAAAGAGATGACTCGCCACTAAGAATGCTTCGTATTCCCTACGATTCATACAATTTTTCAAAACAATAGTTGAATCTAGGAGTAAGCGTCCTCTAATCCGTAACATAAATATTCTACATCACATGACACTTGCATTTTGGTACGATGCATTCAAAATTTCCACACAAACAATTCCCGCTCAAGATTGAGGTGATCTACCACGATGCAAAAACTACAAATAACAACAAACAACAAAACGAGATTTCCAGATCTAGATTCCACCACACTCATCCCATTCCACACACTACCCGCGTAATTCCAGCAGCTCCCAACATCAAGCACAGATCCGACGATACAACACGGATCAAGCAGCAATTACACCCTCCAATCCAGAAAAACCACAACAATGCAAACAATGAACACAAACAAGTCACAAACAAGCGTATTCGCGACAACTAACCTTCTCGAAGTCCTCGGGGGCAACACCAGGAAGGTAGAAAGAGTTAACTCCATGAATCAAGAACAAGAGAACAGCAGCAATGAAGAAGTTCCGGATCGATGGAGATCTCGGAGTCGCCATAGAGAAGGACAGAAGAAATGGGAGAGAAGGGAACGAAGACGCAATAGATCCAAGAGGGGAGGATTTAATCTCTGCCTGTACATATGAGGGAAATGGGAAAGGAAGAAAATAGAGTGCAAAATCAATCAGATAGTGGCAGTACACCAGATTACTACCTCCCATCCTTTCGTGATTGTTACGGTGACGTTTTACCAATACGACCTGATCTTGCCACGTCATCATTCAGAAACAATCGCGACCGTACAATTTCCTTTTTGCTTTTTTTTTTTTTTTTTTTGTAATGAAATTTGGTAGTATTTAAATCCATTGAATTTTTGGTGTGGAGATTGCGTGATTAGCATCCGAGTTTTCCCGGCTAATAATCTGTCAAAACACTTAATTAAAAATATTATTCCAAGAAAAATTCAGTAAATAATTTTAGGAAACACGTGCAAAAACCTTCAAAATTACACTTTTCTTTTTCGGTTTAAGCGTAGATTGGTTGTTAAGTTTTATTAGTCTTTTTTTTATTTTATTTTATTTTTCACCATTTATTTTTAGATTGGTCTTGAACGAATTCTTATATATGTAACCGGTTGTCGTGGAATATAAGCATTTTTAAAATATATTGAGAAATAAATATTATGTGGTAAAATAAATAGTAATATCTAAAATAATTAATTATTTTGAAATTTTGAAAGAAAAAAAAAATTAACCATCAAATTAAGTATGTAAAATAAATATTTTAAAATTTTAATGACCTGTCGATTTCTTTTAAGAATGTTTTTATTTATGGTTTCACATTTCTTGTTCCTAGTTTTTTAGGAACACAAGTGTCTAATTAAGGATCTTGTTTATTATTATTAAAATTATGATTTTGTAAATATTTTAAAATTTTGTTTATAAAATTTTAATTTTATCCAATTAAATTATAAACAGAGTGTTGTAATTTGAGTTTAGTTCAATCACGAATTAGCTATAAAAACTAATAAAATTTTAGTTTTAGTACTTTATGTGAAATCTTGTCGATTATGTATCATATGTGTGTTTCGTAATTTATTAAACACGTATGAACATATATTTTTTTTAATGCTCTTCGAAACAAAACTTACTAAATATTTAAATTAAAAAAAAAATAAAGGACATACTAAAATTACAACACTAATCTATGTTTCATGTGCAATTTAATGAAGTTAAAAGACGTTTCTATACATCTCTTGTAACATAATCAAGTTACATATTTGTTTTAAATAGGTAAGAAGGAAGATCATCTCACAAAAACTATTTTTACTTATTACAAACTAATTTTAGCTATATTTTTTTCTTTACTATTCATAAAAATTAATATAAAAGTCACATTGAATTGTTATAAATAATTGACCATTATCAATTTATTTAAATATTTTTAACAATAATTTCACGCTCTAAATGAGATGAGTTTATTTCAAGGTTCCTTTGATGCCTGTGTGATAAAATAGTTAGCTGTCATAATTTGTCTTATTACTTATATTATATACAAATATTAACTCGATTTAAATAATTATAATTATCATATTCATTCCAGTACATTATTTTATTATTGAATAATAATAATAAAAAAAAATCCAAAAGGACTACAATCAAGTGTATATTATTTTTTATAGAAAGATATATATTATTTTTCTTTTTCTTTTTATCCCCACCGACACTCATTTTTACCCTAATTTGTCCTATTAAAAAAAAAAAACAAGAACGTATTTGCACCTGGTTGACTTTAGTCCGTGTTCTGTCACTTATCTTGTTTCTTCATTTTTATGCATAATTTTTACAGTTTACAAAATAATTAAAAAATAAAAAATAAAATCAATTAGGATGGCTTTAATGACAATCTAATTTTTAATATTTTTTAGTTTAAAATTTAAAATTTATTTATTTTCCTAAATGCATAATGGTTAATCAAATTAATATAATTATTATTTTTTTAATTATGTAATTATAACAATCTTATATATTTCATCAATAAAACTATAAGTTAATTATCGGATTTACTTTTATATCAAAAAAATAAATAAATAAATTCAGGACAAAAGAATCCTTTGCGCTAGAAATTTGGAAGATCAACGCGCAAACAGGAGGAGGGAAAATGGAAGTGCAGACTGTGACTGTAACTGTAACCACCATTTTCAGCGCGCTCTTCTTCTTCACCAGCCAGTTCCCGCCTGTTGTCTCCTTCAGTCAACCACAATGCAAGGCTTGGCTTGTACAATCGATTCCTACCGATATGCCGCAGCTACAGCGGGTTCAAGGCGTCCTATCTACACGTAAATCTCATAGTCTTTTTGTCATTTGCATTTCTAATTCATTTGATTATCTTCGTTAATTTGTTTGCTCCGATTATCTCCGCTTGGATACTTAGAAAGCGTGACTTAGTTCTTAGGTTTGTGGATTATCAGGAGATGTATTTGTATGGTTAGCTGGGAACTCGACGCAGCGATTGGATATCATTGCTCAGTACTGGGACTTACTAGCGGCTCCTGATGATTCTCGCTCGGGGGAATATGGATATTCAAATGAGGATTTGAAGAAATTTGGCGCTTATCAAGGTTATGATGTTTATTCTGCCATAGAGAAAGCTGCTGATCGCCATGTGAATGTCAGGTAGATTGAATTTGGTTTTGGTGTTGCTTTGATAATAATTTAGGGCTTGAAGATGGAAATGGTTTAAGTCCAAATGGTAAACTGCTCTGCCGTTGACTTTACAAACTTGTAGTAGTCAACTATACTTGGTTGGTAGATAAATATATGCATATTTTACTCCTTCAGGATGATAAGATGAATTTGTAAGTTGTAAGATCTTTTATTACTCCGTCTGTTAGATGATACAAATTTGTATAATCTTGAAGTTATTGCCAAAAACTTAGGGATTTGATGTAACAACCTTGTTAAAGAACGAGATGTGTAGTTCTAAATTATCCAAGAATCCCAAAAACGATAAGAATAACTCAAGGGAAAGTTTTGGAACGGATTACCTTGATGATTAAGATCAAAAGTAAAGAAAACTCGTGATTCGAATCACTCCATAAGATAGTTTGATCAAGACTACTTGAATGACTCGCAAATCTAAATACAAGAAATTGCAACGGAACAAGCTCATAGCTCAAGAAGCATAATTATGCAACTTTCATTATGATATCCAAAATCTTCATACTTATTTCATATCAGAAGTTCTTCATTATGTTAATTAATGTCAGAACTTTTCATTACGTAGGCTCGTATCTCACTCGGGAGTATATCCTAACTATGGAAAGGAACCAGCTGACTTAGCTTCTGGGAGGCCAAACGTGCAGGATGTAACTTTATTACTCGGTGATTGGTATGGGTCAGGCATAGTCCATACCAAAGTTTGGATATCTGATGATAAAGATGTGTATATAGGGTCTGCAAACCAGGACTGGAAATCTCTCTCACAGGTAAGCTGGTTCTGGAAGTACTTTTTATATTAAGAACTTACTTCAACCGCATTGTTTATTGATGAGGAGAGTTTAAAACAGATAGAGCTCCAAATCTCTGATAATGGTTCTTATTTATTGGTGAAATATACAATACTGATTTTCGGAGAACGAAGCATTATTTATAAGAGTGTGGAAACCTCTCCCTAGCATATGCGTTTTAAAAACCTTGAGGGGAAGCCCGAAAAGGAAAGTCCAAAAAGGACAATATCTACTAGCAGTGGGCTCGGGCTGGGAGTCTACAGTCTAAGTTGATGCCCCAATCACTTGATGGTTTTAGGTGAAGGAACTCGGAATATATCTAACTGGCTGTCCAAGCATAGCAGCTCATGTCAAGGTCTATTTTGACAATCTATTGAAACTCTCATTTCTTAATCACACGGATTACACAAGAACGGTATTCGACCACCAATGGCAGATACAGAGAAAAGTTCCTTGCTGGTCATATTTTATCGATCCCGAGTCTAGATGCAGGCAAGTCGAACAATTCTCGTTTTCCTTCTTTTTACAGAATAATGTATTTTTGTAGTGTATTCAATATTGGCAGTAGATTTTTTTTCTTCTTTTTGCAGGTCACCGCTTCCACCATATGTGAACATTCCCCATACGTTAGGATATCCATTTATATCAGATCCTTCCACACTCAACTTATCAATCCAAACTCCTGGGAGCAGCTTTTCAACCTTGCTGCCTCACTCTTGCTATCTATCTTTCGCTCCTCCAGAGGTATTTGCCAATATTTTCACCTTTTTGGGCTATTTCTCTTCCGCAATATGGAGTCTAATGGCTAAAATAACTGATATAGAGCTTGGGAAATAGTGAAGTGAATTAATAAATATTACAAATTCTTTTTACCAAATATTAATTTAACATCATAGTTTTAGGTGCGAACCGAATTTACTGTAGTGAATTATTATCATGTTCTACGAACTACTATTTAGCTTCAAGTAAAATGTTTATTTTCTGGACTTCTGTCGGATTTTGATGTCAATTGGGCATCCTAAAAATCCTTACTTCCCTGAAATATGGTTACTAGGACGAGGATGTAAGATGCCTCGACGTCGTTTTATACCAGAAAATCCCATGAAACACGTGGAATTCATACGCCCAAGGGGCAGGCGTTTGTGATTCCCACCAAGCCAAAATTAACTAGAAGCTTTTAGGAAGAACTAATAAAAAGAATTGGGCTGGTATCCATTGTTTGCTGTATGGGCTGAGAGATGATACTGTTTTTGGAGGGTAATGATACTCAATAGCTCCGTTTACATTTAGTTTTTCATGTAGTATAACTAATTTCATCCTCCACTTCGAAATCATTTGCAGTCCACAGTTATTATTTGGCAGGTACCAATCTGATGAACAGGCATGGTCGGACACAATTAAATCCGTGAGCAGTGGAGAAATTGTTAGGATTAGTACCATGGACTGGCTGGGTCAGTCTGAATTTACCACACCAACAATTTTCTGGTCGTCCTTGTCTTCTGCAATATCAGAGGTAAGTTTTAGCTCGACTTTACTTGCCTGCTTATGTGGTTAATGTTATGATGTACTGCCATTTTTCGTGCGGTTGTTGATATTTGCAAAACATTTAACGCAAAAGTAAGCAATGGTTAAGCATTCATGTCAAGTATTGAAATGATGTGAAATCGTTGAAATGATGTGAAATCGTATTGGAAAGGTCTGATACCAAATGATAAGGAATCACTGGAAGTAAGATTTGGATTAGCTTGTTGATCAAATATCTCAAGGTAAGAAACTTGTTTGAGATTTGAATCACTCAAAGATTTGATTCTGACTTCGTAGAGCTGGTGCTGCTGTTGCATCATGTCAAGATTGAATAATTCTAAAGATGCAATCTAGACTTGTAGAATTGCAAAAAAAAACTTAGCCCTACAATACAGGAAAAGGTAAAAACACTTAGCCCTAATGATAAGGAATCACTCCAAAGGGAATGTAAAATTTGGATTAACTTGTTGATCAAATATCTAAGGTAAGAACACTTGATTGAGATTCGAATCACTGCACAAGGAAGATTGATCATGTCAAGCTTGAATGATTCTAAATATACAATCTAAACTCATAGAATTGCAAAGAAACTTAGTCATTGTCTAAAGGAAAAGGTAAGAACACTTAGCCCTAATGATAAGGAATCACTCCAAGTGGAAGTAAAATTTGGATTACTTTGTTGATCAAATATCTGAAGGCAAGAACACTTGACTGAGATTCGAATTACTACCCAAGCAAGATTGATCATGTCAAGCTTGAATGATTCTAAACATGCAACCTCAACTACATAGAATTGTAAAGAAACTTAGCAATTGGCTAAAGAAACCACAAATGCTATTTTTACTACATTTTCCAAGTCCTTTTACAAAGACAACATACATGGCTCCATGTAGCCTCAAAATTAAAACTCTTTAACCTTCCACAAGGCACTTCAAGAGTTCGTAACTTTCATATTTTATGACTATACCTAGCCACCGTGTATTTTATAACCATCTAAGAATAAATGAAGTTTGATTCTTCTTTAATGTGGCATGAATTGCAACATACTGTGATAATTGCACAACATCATCTTCACATCTTCCATGAAGTTTATATTGCATGATTGATGTCTTGGTTCATATCACGTATGGTATCCTCTGCACTCTAACCACAACCCTTTCAATTCCGAGTTTATTTTGTACAGCCGGGTAGAAAAGGGCGTGCATTCTAGATTTTGAATCTTGACAAAAACCATTTATTCTTATAGGTCATCTTCTCTAAAAATGCAACCGTCAAGTTATTGGTATCGTACTGGACACATTTTGTCGAGAACACCGATCCATATCTCAAGTCTCTTCTCTACTCGAACATCCTCTGCAACTCTTCAAAATTCAATCATTGTTTTGGAAAAGTTGAGATCAAGTACTATGTCGTTCCCGGATACAACCGAACAGGACCAGCACTTTATCCGAACGGAACTAGAACAAACAATACATATCCCAGTTTTACAAGGGTTCAACATGGAAAGTTTGCAGTTAGTAACGTTAGAGCCCACATAGGAACAAGCAATCTTGCGTGGGATTACTTTTATGCAACCTCTGGTGTTAGCTTTGGAACATACAACCCAGCTGTTGTTAAGCAGCTTCAAGAAGTGTTCGACGCTGACTGGAATTCTCCTTATACTGTCCCTGTTGAAGCCCTACAGGACGGCCCTACATTTTCCAGCTGATTTGCCCTTGAGTGAAAGGTTTGATGAAACTGCAAGGAACGAGCTCTTCACTTGATTGTTAGTGTTACAAATCCAATTTCGATTTGGTGTTGAAGGATGACATTGTTAGTCTGTGTTATTTAGGTTACTCGTACTCAAAATAGAGTTGAAAACATCTTTGATTTGTCTCCAAGTTTGAGTTATTTGAAAGTTTTAAAAGTTAGGGTCGGTTTGAAATGACTTTCTAAGTGCTTAAAATTACTTTTTAAAATCTTCGTCCTAATAAATCCTCTGACTTCCAAAAATAAATTGTCCACTAACGTTAACATATTACAATTGGTTAAGGTATATGCCAGAGGCTCGGATCTCTCTCACATGTTGTCGAACTAAAAAATGGAAAGGAACAGACCTCTCTCGCTCGTAAAACTAAAAAATGGAAAAAAAAAAAAAGGCAGTAATTACGATTTATACAAATATTTTATTTATTTTTAGCTCGAGAGAAAATTTGAACTTATTTCTTCTATTTTTTTGTATTTATCATAAAAAGTAAAATTTATTTTACGTTATATGCTCAAGCGAGCGTCGTTTATAGGTAATTAATATATACTCTTTATATTGGGGTCAGATGTTTAAATCTCTAAATTTTTTTATGGTACAAATAAATTAGGTTATAGATTTGTTTAAAAAATAATAAGTATGCTATATAAATAACAAAAAAAAAATGTTAATAATCAGAAAAATGTCTAAAATGGTATCAAATCCACGTGGCCCGTACGCTGGACCGGGTTCCAAAATTTTGGGCCATTGTATGGTTGGGATTGGGCCTCACCACAAAGGAGTCTTCGGCCCATTTCTCTGGAATCAGCGCCAAATGAAATGGGTTATTTTCCCTCCAACTAAACACCAGATGGTCTCAAAATCTCTGAATCAAGAACGAGCGCTTGGCAGCAGCAGGGAGCAAGATTTCTCGAGTCGCTCGAATATTGTATGCGCTTCGGAACTTCGCTTGAAACTTGAAGGTCTGTTCTTAACTTCGAATGACCAGAGACGAGAACAAACCTTGTGGAGTGTAGAAGAATTCACACTGATTTCCAGACAGATAGGGAGAGATGCAGAGATTGAAAGCAGTGGAAGCTGTGAGGAGATCTTCATTTCAGCGTTTTAGCTCTTTTTCTAACCTGAAGAGAGGCTTTTCTTCTCTACCAAACTATGCTCAAACTGATGATGTTTTCGACCAGGTTTGTATTCGGAGTTCTTTTTTAGTTTGTTAACGAGCAATCAAACGCGGAAATGCGCCTCTTTCTATCTGTTTTTTTCTCTCCTAAACTCGATTCATTTTCGGTGGAGGAGCCTACTGTGCAGGTACCGGTTTTTGTTTCTGAAGAGGTGTTTATGTGATCGTTAGATTCTAGTGAAAGGAGGACCGAAGTCTAGAGCAGCTATCCTCAATAGACCATCGGCTCTCAATGCTCACTACTTCCATGGTTCTTTTCCTATTTTTTTATTCTTTGCTTCCTTTCTGTGTTGTGAGATTAGTTTGCTGTTTTGTTTGGTTGTTTGGTTGATAATTGCGTCCTCATTCAAAAATGTTCAACTACGAGTTGTATTTGTCGTAGGTAGCCCGGCTGAACAATCTGTATGAATCGTGGAGGAAAATTCTGATATCGGATTTGTCTTAATGAAGATGTGGACTGATTTATGCGTACATTCACGGCTGTTCAACGTCGAGCACTTTCTCCGATTTAATTGTTATATTTCCAGTGTCAGAAACCTCTTAATTGAAAGTTTAGCTCGTGTTTTTATCATTAGGACTTGTTCTACCGACGTATCTGAGCAGCGTCATTTTATTTTTTGAAGGCTTGTGGCAGGGCGTTTTGCTCCGGTGCAGATGTTGTCGCGCTTAATCATTTCTCAAATGAAGGTGAGAGGTCTTTTGATGTTTCGAATGGAACTTAACAAACTAGTCATTCGCATTGGTTAAGGCGTTCATACGATCATGCAATTTTATACTATTCTGTTTAGCTACGGAGCATTGAGAATCCGCGAAGGCATCAATAGGCTTTGACATTACTTGTTTAATGTTAATTTTGTTCTCGTTATGATTGGTAAATTTTATCAGTTTCTCAGGGAAACTTATATGATTGTCATTTCAGCAAACTTATCAATATGAAACAAATGTATTGAAAAGGATAGAAGATGCAAATGGAGACGAGAGATGACTGGAACTCAAGACCTATAGCATATTAGGGAAATCATGAAAGCATTCTTCAACTGGTCAAAAGTAAGAAAGGCGGCCACTAGCCAAAATGAAGTAAGAAGATTTCACTCATTCCCACACCTTCTCTGCTTTATCCGTTTATCTCAAAATTTGATCTAATTCATATTTCAAGAAATAGAATGAAGAGGAAAACCTCCACATTGTCTATATTGAGACTAGAGAGGAAAATCCTGGAGGGATAGAGGGAAGGAGAAATTGAATTCAATGGATCTCCCTTTTCATCGTAGGAAACCTCACAATAAGTCTTTAATTGTCTCCCTTCACAGATCAACATTACATGTCACACACTTTAGAGTGCTAAGGATTGTTCAAGTAATTTAAAGGAAATATGTGACGACTTTTAATACTTTAGATTCGGAAGCCATTGTCACCACTCTTTATTTAGATAAAGAAGAGAAATCATGGCTCAATGTTCCCGACCGGTTTGGTTGGATGAAATAGAGAAAACTTCAATTGAAAGTTCTTTAAACTTAGTGAATTAGACAGTTCACACTATGGAAATCTTTCCCTCGGTTGGTCCTTCTTTAAGACAATAATCCACGTCCATTGATTTGTATAGTTTTCACACTAATGGCTAACAGGTTTTTTTTATCATCTTACATTCATTATCTCATGCAAATAAGTTAGAGCCTCAACTCACACCCTTTTCCTTTTGGGCACAGGGAAAATCGAAAACTGCAAGAAGTTCTTTGAGACATTATACAGATTTGTGTATCTTGAATGAACTTACTTGAAGCCACATGTAAGTAACAACTCTTCATGTTGTCTGTTGAGATGTTTCGTATAGAGATTGACTACAGGGAGCTCATCAGTGCTTTATATTTCTTCTGCAGGCCTAATGATTCTGTTGAGGTAAAGAGAGTTAGTAAGTGCATTTGCTGATCTTCAGTATCCTGTGTATAAAACTTTGTAGCCTGTAATTATTATTTTTATCAGGTGGCCCTGTTGGACGGTATCATGATGGGAGGTGGGGCTGGGATTACCCTTCCAGGCATGTTCAAAGTGGTGACTGATAGAACTGCAAATACAGGTGCAATTTTTGCAATCACCTTTTTGTGATGTTTTTCTATCCAGATATTTAAATGATTCGTATATGACATTGCTCATTACACACTATCATAACATGATGTTTGAACAAATGAATTTAAATATTTGAAAAGAGAGAAATTTAATAGAACTATATGATTGTCAACAAATGTTTGATAGCTAAACCAGGAATGAACTTTTCATTGATTGATGAAAAGATGCAAAAATTGTCCGAGTAAACAATCCTCTATTTAATACTAAAAGTTACATGTCCTATGTACGACCCGATCGAACACAGTACATTAATAATTGATTTAAGTTGCGGGCGTGGCATCAATTTTGGATTCCATTTTAAGTTGGATGCTTCAAATTAGTTCATTTGGAAGATAAAACTTATAGAGTTAACTTCAAAGTATATTCCTCTGGTGTGCACTATGCGAATTCATTTTTCACGAACTGAATAAAACCTAGAGATAGAAAATCCCATAATTAGTGCACGGATGAAAATTTCTCATGGATAGCTTCCCTTGAAGCATTAAAAAGCCAAAAATTATGAAGGAAATTGAACGTCATCAATGTGGTAAAGCTGTGTGGTTAAGTGGAAGTTCTTATTCTTCTGTTAGACACTATTCGCTCAATGCCGTTAGTTTTCTGTTCCTTCATTCTTTTTTATTTCTCATTCTCATTCATTCATGGCTTGTAATGATCAATCTATGACTTTGGCAGAGACTTGGTGGAATTGAAGAACGCCTTGGTAAAATGATAACCGATGACCCTTCTGTCATAGAATCATCTCTTGCTGCATTCGGTGATCTTGTCGATCCTCCAAAAGTGACCTCGTTTCGCCAGTTCAGGCTCCCGATAACAGGAGCGTTCTTTCCAAGTACTGTTCTTTCTTCTACACCTTCCTCTTTGTTTAGATTAAGTCCTAGCCTCTTCGTATGTTAAACTTAATACAAAAGAAATTGCTTGAAGTTGATTTTACTTTTGAGATTTTGTACTTCCTGGGGCAGTATTAACAACGCTATGCTACGAGAACAGTCGGCTGAGTAAAATAGTGAGCTTCGTCATAAATCATCAACTAGCACACTAGATTTTAACAACCATAGGATAGAATTCATCTCTCACACACGAATGATTGTGGTTTATTACGATTTAAGTGTTCTTTCTTTTCTTCTAGATCTTGATCACTTTCCAAGCCTTTCTTGTTCCACAGGCTCGATGCAACAGATGGGTGTTTTAGCCACGACACTGTTGAGTAAATTTTGGAAGCCTTGGTAAGCATTGTATCATGTTTCTTTCTAAACCTTTATGATGCTGTTGGACACTTCAACTAGTAGAATTCATAGACTAACCAACCAAGTGTATAGCTTGCTGACCTCTACTAAGAATCAAAACTTCACGGAAGTATTTTTTGTTTTAATCCACACGTTTAGGAAAGAGAGGCTGCAGAGTCTTGTGATGAATGGTATTCTTCAACCCTGAAGTTACTTCAGAGAAGCCTCGCCATTGAGCTGAAAGTTACTCTAAATCTGTGAGTTTTCTTGTTTATGTACACGTCTGTTATTCTCTTGGAATACATTCAACTCTCTAATCCTTATTTTATCCCATCGTATTTGTAGATCTGTGAGTTTTCGAAGTCTCAAGGCCAATGTCTTGCTCGTGAATACAGTATATCCCTCATCGGAATTTTGAAGCAGGCATCTCCCGATTTCTATGAGGTTATTAACTTACTAAATTCATTTGGACAGTTCAAATTTGTCATTCTGACGCCTTATTTCTATCATCAATAGGGTGTTCGAGGTCGATAAACCTTTACTTTATTAAATTGTTTGTAATTTCTAAAATTTCAAGTTTATTTCTATCTAACAACTCTTTCAAACTGTCTATTTTTATTTCTTGAGCTCTAAAATTTCAACCTTTACTTTATCCCATCGTATTTTTTTTTTTTTATATCAAATTAGAGGATTTTGAAACTTGATGTATTTAAGAAATGTGTGAGGTAATATAGTTAATATGGTGGACTGCCACTTTTCACGGGCAGGTGAATTACCTGAACTATTGCTGCCCACTGCGTTACGGTATCCAAATTCACGGTAAAGAAGCAAAAATATACCCGACGTCTATTTGGTGGTGCCATAATTATTGTTTCAGACACTCAATTTCTCCGGTTCAGAGGTTGAATTTCATCTTGTCAATGACCATTTTGGTATGACTTTTTTTTTCTCTCTCATATAATATATTATTGTTTTTAATGAGCCCATCGATTTTTCCTAATAGATAGTAGAGGTGTACATTCAACCCGATATACTGAATCAACACAATTTGATGGATTGGATTGGGTTCATTTTTTTGAATCCAAAATGATTCGGTTCGATTTTAAATCCCTTGGATAAAAACTTCGAATTGACCCAAACCAAACCTAAGAAGTTTAGCGTACAAATATTCATGCCCAGGTTTGACTCCAACTAGGAACATTATTTCTTTTTGTTATTTTGTTTAATTTTGTTTATATTATTTTATTATTTTATTATTTTTAGTTTTATAATATTTTATTATTTTTATTATTTTATTATTTTAGTGTTTGAGAAAAATATTTTAATATTTCATTTATAGTGGCTCACTGTGATTTATGAATAATTTTAAAGCATATTATTTTTCGTTTTAAGATTTTTAAATAAATTTTTTAATTGAGACTTTCTATATTTGTTGATTGGATAACAACTTAAAGTTTTTTAGAATTTTTTTTTTTTTTTACTTTCCATCCATTTTTTTTTCATTGAAATGATTTTAAATATTTTAATTGGTCAAATGGTTACAATAGATTCGTGATTGTTTTAATAGTTAACACCTAAAATAGTGAATACAAAATTAAATTGATAGAAAATTAGTTTGGAATAGATTTAAAGATTTTATTCTAAAATTGAGATTAATAATTCTAAATTTTGACATATTTATTTATTATCTTTTGTTCCAATATTATTGCATCACAATCTATATATTAGTTTCAATAGATTTAAGATTTTATTCTAAAATTGCAATAGGTAATTCTAAGTTCTATTTATTGTCTTTTTGTTATAATATTATTACATTACAATTTATATATTAGTTTCAATAAATTTAAAGATTTTATTCTAAAATTGCAAAGGTAATTCTAAGTTTTTGACATATTTATTACTTTATTACAATATTATTATATTACAATTTATATATATATATATATATTTTTTTTTAATAATTTAGAGCCCTTCAATTTGATTGATGTCATGTTTAAGTAAGTATATTTCTTTGTTATTGATAGAATTTACTATTTTAAGTGGTTATAGATTGATTGTAAATTTTTAATATCTTTATCTACAATTATACAATTATATCAAATGAATGTAGATAAATAATTTTTTTCAACAACCTAACTCAACCTATTTTTGTGTTTGGTTGAGTTACCAATCCAATCAACTTAAATTTTTGGATGGGTCCAAAAAATTTCCTCAACCATCCTAACTTAGACCATATACACCTTTAATAGATGCTCCTCTGTGTTTGATGCCTATGTTTATGTTTTTAAGTATCTCAGGAATACTTCATCAAATATTTATATTTTTTTAATTGAAGTTCTACGTCCATTCCATACTAAATTTTAATTTTAAAAATTATTTCTTCTAAGTGTTTAGTGATTTAATTTGTAATTCAACCATCTTTCGATTTGGAAGCATAAATAATCTCCCTATTAAGGCTACTACAAATCTATCTCGTCTAGTTTGGGGGTATTTTTTTTGGAAAACATGTCTTTCTTCAAGAAAAACTAGACTAATTAACAAATTATCTTTCAGTGGTAAGATTTTCAAAACTACTTTTAAATGGACCAAAATTCTATATTTACCCTAATAAAAGTCATCCCAAACTCACTTCTATTCAATCGACACCACTAATTCCCTTCATTATAGCATTAAGCAGAGACAAGGAACAACTTACCTTCCCAAAGAGAGGCCAATATAACACCTTCCGTCGTGAGATTCTTTCAAAATCGCAGCACACGATCCCCTACAAAACAACTTCAGAGTTAGTCAAACGATTTAAGGAAATGGAAACCAATTATTTCCTCCAGCGTCATGATCAACACAGTTGTGTTTCGAACTCGATGACCATATGGACCCCTTATCTTACGATCACTAGCTACCGATTGTTGAATCACACTAGCAGCATTCTTGCATTTCTGACAAACATGCATCTGGGAAGAGTCACTAAGGCTGCTCATAAATTCAACATAAAAAATCAGCTGGATTCTCTCCTCTAATCTCTTATCATTATACGGTTATATTATTTGATTTCTATTATGTTATATTTTAGTTCTTCATCAACTTTTAGATATTCTGTTCAGTCCCTACACTTTCTTAAGAAGTCACTTTAGTGATAGGTTTATTTAAAAGAAACTAATCTACTTTGAAGTCAGAAAGTTGTTCCGGTAAGCATTTACTCAATCAACTAAAGCCAGAGTTTCTACGAAATAATTTAAAAATTAACAGTGACGACGACAATGGTAAACAGTTACCTGTGAAGCCGGTCTGTAATGGCATCAACAGAAGGAGTGGAGAAAGGAGTCGCAGATTTCAAACAACCACCAGAAGCAATCCCTTTACCGAGAGCAGCTTCCAATAGCTGACCAGAAGTCTGTCGCGAAGGAAAAAAACATGTGAATTAATAACAATATCTGGAACTATCCCCTGGATGGTGAAGGGGAAATTCTCTTCAGACTCCAAGACAAGGAGACCAAACCTGGAGAAAGAGATAATGCTTCTAATTATACAAGATAGAAAGCACCATTAATTAAGTTACACACTAGCTACGCAATATGTTCGAGGCCCATCTAAAATCAGATCTATGTACCTGTCTCAGGCATACGACAGCACAACTTTCTGAACCATGCCCTTCACAGTGTGTTTCAGTTTGATACTGTGATCGGCTCCAGATTCCGCACATCCTCCAATGACAATGTTTCCACTCTGCAAATTTGCACCGATGTAAGGGAAGCCATTGTCGTCTAATTTTACTTTTGAGTTTTTTCCAAATTTATTGCACCATCAGAGTTTCTCCTCTTCTCCGAAGATTCTTTATTATCTACCTCAGCCTTGTAGCTCCGATATGCTCAGACCGAAACATGCCACGCTCCAAAGAGGCCCGGTTCATTACCAATGAATCCTCTTGGTTGCAACCCAGGTGAACATTGACTGCCATAATAGCATTCTGACCATCATAGAACTCGGGTTTTGGTACTATGCCGGTGTGGGATGACAGGTATCCCGGTGTTCCAAGGAAATCAGCAGTCATTGTACATAAAAGTGCCTTTGTGGATAGTGTAACTGGTGAGTTAAAGTATCCACACGAAAATGACATATCAAGTTCACAATGGGATCATCTCTGCCATAATCCATCAAATCTACTATTTCTTTGTCCGATGAAACACCAGGTGCAAAGAATAAATAAATATCTGGAATGCACATGAAAAGAAGGTGGTTAAAAAGGAACAAAAGTTAACCACTTGGATTAATATGCATGCAGAAAGAGAAATAAATATATATTCAAAATTGCAATACAGAGAAAAAGATGGTATCAATTAATCATTTTTACAAAATATAGTTAGTAGTGAACTAAAATTTCTTGACTAAATTTTATGTCCCATCAGGAGGCAGATCACATGCCTGAACATCGATCAAATAATTAAGCCTAATAGCTCTCTTTTCCAAGGCAACTATTTTCTAAGAAATACCATACTCATGATTTTCAAAATAAGCATGCTAATGTTGTGTTAAAAAAATAATTAAATAAAACCAATACATAATTCAATACCATAAAGTTCAAAAAATATGAACACAACTCAATACTTTGCCACAGGCTTTTTATTTATATTTTTAGTGTATGCAAATTTAAAAAGGCAGCCAATTAACCATGAACCATGATGATCTCTATTAGATAATGTGAACTCCTGGATACATATTTATGTCAACTTGTCCAAGGTAATAAAAAACTCTTCAAACAAACAATCCATTAGATTGTTTGGTGACAGTAGAATTTAAGAAAACGGTGAATTTTATTTACAGATAATACACAACTATAAAGGGGACAAATGAGGGAGAGAAGTGTACTCACTTTTTCTGCACCTTTGATTAAAAAATAACCTCCATGATCAAATTCAGAGTCACGTTTCTGCTCATCCTTCATCCAGCAAAGGTCAGAATTCACCATCACAGGTAGCCTTCCTATAAAGAAATCCCTGTTATCTTGATTTATAAGATCCTCGTCGACATATTGATCTTTTCCAGTTTTGTCGCTTGTAACTAACCTTCGAGTATATACCTAGTCCATTACAAGTATCCAATAACTAATTAGGTATTTATTCAACCAACTCAGGGTCCACAAGTCATCAAACAAATATTAGCAATTTATTAGGTATGAAGGATAAGAAAAGACACGAAGACAGTAAAAATTACACAGTAAATTAAGCACCTCTACACTGATATTCTTTTTCATCCTTGATGAACAAGTCATATTCTGAAGTCGAGCATGCCTAGGAAGCATGTTATACTCGCTGAAGCATACAATCAAAGGCCTTCTGAAGACCACTTTTTATGAAGTCATTGTACGAGTTGATTTGGTGACTGATAAGGCCGTCTGATTGAAAAACATCATTGCTGTCTTCTTACAAAAATCTTTTAGAAACGTTTCCCCCAGATCTGTATGTTGACTCGCTCAGAATCATCATCATCATCTGCATCCATACCTGTTTCAGGTGATAAGTCTTCCGCTTCACTATTCCACTCTATATCGTCCTTTGCGCCTAATGCTTCCATTAGTTTCTAGGTCTATAACAAATAAAGACATGCTTAAGAAACAAATACAAATGCTTAAGTTTCTCAAACAAGTAGTGTCACATAGCCTGCTGAATTTCTACGTAAAACAGGCAGACTAAACAGAAGCGTATCACAAAGCGACTATCAGACTAAACAGAAGCGTATCACAAAGCGTCTATCAGACAGGCATACTCAAGTATTCCAAGTAAAACAGGCAGACTGACCAGAAGCGTCTATCAAACAATCTGCGGATTTACAACGTTGCTCGTGGATAAAGGTTAATCAACATTTTTACATACGTAGGGCCTGGTAAACAAGAATAGAGACAAAATCTGAAGTAAAAGCTAAGCCACTAACCAGTATCAGTCCACATACACGCTACACACACTGAACTCGTCAAAAGAAAAAAGTTCTCACGCTACGATGCTCGAAACACAGACTCAAAAGTCCACAATACCTAAACGTAAGCAGCAAATATCACTTCCTGCGACCAAGCAAGTAACAGAATCAAATACCTTAGATAATAAACCCTAGGCCAGCTCCTGCGGACTCCTCCTCCTGCTAAATCCGTTGGAAGAAATATCGGAATATAGCATCCACACAATGCCGTCGGCTCTTGCTCGAGCCAGACGCCAGTTTCAGAGAGAAGACGATCTTTCTCTACTGCAGAAGCAATGAATCGCAAGGAAATGGAGTGAATTAGCGTTGTCGACGAGACAAAAGCGTAAAAGACGGATGGAGTAGAGAACTGAGGAAGGAGAGAGAGAGAGAGAGAGTGAGAGAGAGAGAGAGAAAGAACTTTGAATAATGACAGTACGGAGGGGATATTTCGCGGGAGGGAAAATGAAGGCGGGAGACTGGTGGTATGTCCGAATGGTAAATAGGAAGAAATGTGATGGGGCTAATTGTAAATTCATTATTCCAAGGCAGTGCTTGGTTGTGATTGGGGACTTCTCGTATGGTATTATTATTATTATTACTATTAAATTATTATTAAATTATTATTATTACTAATCTATTATTATTTATTATTGTTATTATTATAAAAATAGCAATTTAATCCTCTAGATTTTCTACCTTTTAAAAGAATAGTATCTGTGTTTTTAATTAGTATTTTATTGCCCTTCTATATTTAGTGACATGAAAATTATTATTTTTATTTGACTAATTACAATTAAAAAATAATTAAATTTAAGATTTATAAAAAAAATATAAAAACTAAAATCAAATAATACCAGTCTCTTACATAATCTTTTTGTTAGTAAAAATAATACCTCTCTACTGAAAATATATTTTTTTAGTTGACTTTTTGTATAATTATTATAATTAAGTTAATTGTATATAAAAATAACTTTAATTTACTACTTATTTTAATTTTACTTCTAGGACCGGAGCGTATGTCTTAATGAGTTGAGTTGAACTTCACTAAAAGTTTACGGGTTAAATCCCGGAATGGGCTTCCATTATTATTTTGATCTGAAATGACGACAGGATTACCGTTACAAATTTTTCAAAAATCTCGGTTGGTTTTGATCCTTGCAAATACATTCATTCGAGGCGACATAGAAGGTACTCGACTTCGACTTCCTTCGTGAGGGGAATTACCCATTCGCTGTAAAGGCGAGATGCGAGCGATGGATCAATCGTATGCTTTCCTCCTTCGTTTGTGTTGTTGAGGGTAACTTCTTGCCCAAACACCATAGCCTTCTTCTCTACTCTCTTCTTCACCATCTCTTCCACTGCTACAAATGTTAATAGCTTCGTCAAAGTATCTCTTTCCTGAAAAAACAGTCAATGAACTTGGTTTTTATCAAACCCCTTCCTCTTCTTCTACTTCATATATTATTGGCTAATTCAATCGTAATAAATTTACGATACCTTAGAGCGAATAGGAGTTTCGTATTCTTTAGGAGCATCCCTAAATTTCACCTCAGCTACGTATTTTCCACAGTGAATCCTCCTCGAAAGCGCCTGAGACTTAGTTGAATTGTTAACGTGAAAGAAATTGTAACAGCCTAAGCCTAAGCCTAAGCCCACCGCAGATATTGTCCTCCTTGGACTTTCCCTTTTGGGATTCCTCTCAAGATTTTAAAACGCGCCTGCTAGGAAGAGGTTCATGCACCTTTACAAAGAATGTTTCGTTACCCTCTCCAACAAATGTGTGATCTCACAATCCACCCCCTTCGAGGCCTAGTGTACACCCCCTTCGGGACTCAGTGTCCTCGCTAACACACCGCCCAATGTCTAACTCTTATACTATTTGTAACGGTTCAAGCCCAGCACTAACAGATATCGTCCTCTTTGGCGTTTCCCTTCTAGACTTTCCCTCAAGATTTTAAAACGCGTATACTACAGTTACAAACATTGTTCTCCAACCAATATAGGATCTCACAGAAATAATATTATGTTACCGTAGCTAACAAGACATTTCTCCAACAGGGTTGTATGTATTATCATGAAGAACCTAGAACAAAGAAGTTTACAAAGTGTCTTCGAGGCCCAGTGTACACCCCCTTCAGGGCTCAGTGTCCTCGCTAACACACCGCCCAATGTCTAACTCTGATACTATTTGTAACGGCTCAAGCCCACCACTAACAGATACGGTCCTTTTTGGCCTTTCCCTTCCAGGCTTCAAGGTTTCCACACCATTACAAAGAATGTTTCGTTTTCCTCTCCGACCAATATGGGATCTCACAGGAATAATATTATGTTACCATAGCTAACAAGACATTTCTCGACACGGTTGTATGTATTATCACGAAGAACCTAGAACAAGGTACAAGAAGTTTACAAAGTGTGTTTACCTGCAAACAAGCAAGATCACTAGCAGCAGTGGCTGCGTAGTTTCCATCGTCTCCATCGGCAACCAACAATGGTAAGAATTTGTCGAAGTAGAATTCCCATATGGCTTTGTTCATATTAATTGAAGCGCCTGAAGGATGCAAATCCTGGAAAAAACTTGGATTAGTTTGCGACAAATTGGCAACCAGAAAAGGCAACCTTCACAAATTCCAAAACAATCTGTCACCTTTGGATACTTGTGAGGGTTCACCAATGGACGAGGCAAGCTCTCAGGGAAGAACGGATTTTCTTCAGGATTCTCATATCTACCAGCCTGTTGACAAAAATCCAAACAGATAATCAGAAGAAAACATTCAAATTGAACGAGAATCTCAAATCCAGCTAAAAAGAAGTAACAAACGAACCAATAAGAACCAGCCTGGGCTACAACTGTTCTGTAATTAAAGTTTGAAAGTTTCTACAAATGGGATTTGATGTTTCTCATTTACAGCCATTTATGAACAATATGATTCACCATTCTAAACAATGGTCTACCCTCCCATGCAACCAAGCCATTACAGTAATATACAGCATGTTCTGTATCTCATCGGTTAAGCTGATGAGTTAAGATAATGATATCGATATTTGAAGCAGTGACGCTACAAAGTGTTCGAAACAAGATATCTTTTTGCTCTTGTATTGTAACGGCCCAAATCCACCGCTAGCATATATTGTCCTCTTTGGGCTTTCCCTTTCGGACTTCCCCTCAAGGCTTTCAAACGAGTTTGGTAGGGAAAGGTTTCCACACCCTTATAAATGGTGGTTTGTTCTCCTTCCCAACCAATGTGGGACATCACATGTATCATGTTAAATCATCAATCTACTCAAAAGCTTAAACGGATGGATTATAGTAAATTTAATTATATCGGTACTTTAATCTAAGAAGATCAACAAAGCTCATGGAGCGGTTATGCAACACTTGCTTTGTAAGTGCCCATGCCCAAGCTCAAGCCCACCGCTACCACATATTGTTATTTTTTGGTTTTTCCTTTCGGGATTTCCCTCAAAGTTTTTAAAACCCATTTGTTATGGAGAAGTTTCCACACTCCTATAGAGAATGTTTTGTTCTCTTCCCTAACCGATGTGGGATCTCACATGCCTCCACTCACGCAAACAAGTCGGCTAAGAAGAGATGAACATCGGCTAAGAAAGCATACAACGTAAATGAACAAACACGAACTTACCTTGGCTTGAATGGCCTCAGTTTCTCTCACAATGAACTCGACCAAAGAACCAGAGAATCCAGGAATTGAAGCATTATTCTGAAGGTATATCTGCCGATTGAGAGGGAACCGAGCTCTCTCGATGAGACTATAAACAATAGAATTCTCCTGTCTGATCAAAGAGTCTCTTATTCCGTCAAGCGTCAATGTATCCGAAGCCGAAATTGGATTAGAGCTAACATCCGCCATGGCTTCTCTAGCCAATACCAAAAGAAACAGGATAAGAAACGACATGATCAAGAGAATATTGTCAGCCTCAACGATGAAATGAAGAAATCGCTGGGAGGTTATAAATCCAAAGAAACGAGCGGGAAGTATGAATACAGCCAAAAATGGGAGTAGAAATTCACATCACCGTTAAAAAAATCCACGAACAAACAAGAAATAATGTCCATGCCTTAAAATAACTTGCGTTCACAAATCGCTTTGAAAGGAGAGAAAAATACGGCATTAAAAAGTATAAATCGATTAAGAAAAACGGCTGACCTGCACGTTTCGATTCGGCTCTGAAGCTAGTTTGCTCTTCCAGTTATAGAGGTTCGAGATCCGAGAAGAATTATGATAAATGCCAGCGCTCGAAAACTTGTGGCAAGGGAAGGACGAGGACCGAAAACAAGGAAACGTTCTGAGACGACGCTGAATTATTGACAAAGCGAAAGAAGAAATGGCTTCTAACCTACGAAAGATGAATTAATGAGAAAGAAGTGGGGATGGTGACGGTAGGCCGGACCTGCGGTGGGGAAGAATCGGCCGTAATTTCCGGCGACGGGATGATTCGGCGCGGCGTGATTGCCTGCTCTATGGGAGTGACGTGGCCCCCCACGCGGAATTCCAAATTGGTGAAGCAGATTTTCTTTCCTTATCTTTCATTTTTTTCCCTACCATAATTATTGGTCCTTTTAAATATATCTTCTTTCGCAAACCGACATGTCGTAAAATTAACCCCTCCTGTTTTGGTAGCATGCCGACGAAAGAATGATGAAAGAAACTGTAACTGTTTTTTCTGGGCTATTTTTTTAACAACAATTAAACTTTAAACTTTCAAAAGAAAACGTTGGAACAGCGGTAAAAATAGGCTCGTTTAACAAGTAAAAACAAAATTACAAGTGTATAAATAACTTCTTTTTGGTCTTCAAAGCTTGGTAAATAGGTGAATCAGCTAACTCCATTTAACAGTTGACAGGTGAAAATTTCAGGAATAATCAAACAAACACATTATAGAGCCGAACTGCATTCGCAAAAATTATTCACTTCGATTATCAAAGTAAGCATCCAAAAACCCAATCTCATAAAATAACACAACATAAAACACAGTAATGATGCACGAACCAACCATACATCCAGGGCCAGAAGGTGAGGTGGGGAAGAAGAGTTAACAGATACAAAGTCTCTGCTAATTAATTATACCATCATTTCAAGATTCAATCGAGGAATTTTGGCGACAAAAGCAGTTGACACGACGACGACTTAACTTGGTGTAAAAAGCAGCTAATTCTTTGGGCCGATATCCTTCAGGGCACAAATTTGTTCCTCTCCCATGGCAGACATCACCGACACGACAAGGTCCTTTCCTTCAGCAAAACCATCCTTAATCTGTGAATTTCAAACAACAGATTCAGTTTGTATTCATTAAGAAGTCAGATCATTACAAAAACAGAACATTAAGATTAAACCCATATGGCCATTATCTTCAAAAATCTCTTAAGAACAGAATATTAAGCCTGCTTGATTAACTCACGTCAAATTTCAAGGCTACACAATATCGAATCTGATTGTGCATTTACCTGAGAGAGCAGGCTGTCATCAGTTGGGAGCCTTAAGTCATCCTTGGTGTTGCCATTGTCAGTTAAAAGACTCACCTGCAGCAACAGAAAACCATCATTCAATTAACGAAACCAGCTTTACACGCTGCAGAATACACGAATGACCCATTGCTTCCTTCAATGGTTAATAATCAGCACCCCCCCCCCCCCCCCCCCCNAACACGTGACCGTGACTAACCAATTGCCCGGCTCCTTCCCATACAAATCTATGCAAGTAGATAGGACAATCTGACAGAGATTCACCTCTGGAATTGATTACGAAAACAAACTGAAACATGTGTACTTCCAAAAAAAATCTAGGTATCTATACAAACATATTTAAACTCTACAAACAAGTATATCGAAATCATCAAGACCAATTTAATTCAAACAAACTCATATAACCAAATTACTCACAAATCCATCCTCAGAGATATCAATCAGCTGATAATCAGTACGATTAACATGAGGCACCTGCAAAGCATGAAATAAAAGCCATTAGTGTAAATGGTAAAATCAAACACAGCACAATGATTCGCAAGCTAAATAGAGTCCTTACATCACAATTGTGGGATGATGGAACAATATCTTCGAGCTTCTTGGCAGTGAAGATGTCAATTCCAACAAAGTGACACTTCGCATGGCCGTGCTTGCCTGTCTTAGAAGTTGAAACCTCAACCACCTGCATTACCAAACCAGAGAAAAAAAAAAAAATCAAAAAGTGGGTTTGGACCCACAGAAACATTGCTTAAAGAGTACGCTTGAAGACTACGTGCTTATCCACTTTAATGCCTAAAATTATAATTTAGTAGTATTATTCAATTAGTCTTCTAGAAGCCTCGTTAGACTCTTACACGAATTATTGGAAGCAAGAACACTTCCAATAAAATAAACGCGCCACGTGGTTCGTGAAGAGAAAATACCCAAATGGTAAATATGATACCGATAAAATTATGTTCTCCAGATAAAATCAAGATTCAATTACAACTACACTGGAAACAACTGTTAACACCAGCGTCCTCTCAGGAAAGGTTGGAGGAGAAAATAGCACACTGTTGAACGTTGACCAAACGAAACCCAACCATCAAGAGACTCTTCGAAGTCATAGTTAAAAAAAAAAAACCTCGAAACTCTGAACAAATATTGTCGGTATAATCGACAATGGTAATTTCAACATCAGATTCATTAATTCTTCCTAATCTAACACTCAATCATACGCAATAAATCACACGGAAATCAGTACAATCAGTAATCGGGCAAAATAAAACTCTCAAATCAACCAAAGATCTAAACGCCCCATACAAAACTCAACCCTAAACATCACAAATCGAACCACACAAAACAACATCCAACGATTAAAACACGAGAAAATCAAACCATCGCAACAAACGCACTAAGGCAATAGACAAAAACAACAAATCACCTTGCATGGACGGTTCTTGATGACGATGTAACCGTTCTTCCGGATGGTACCGGCCTGTTGCGGGTAGGTTTTGGAGGCTCCGGCGTCGGCCTTGGATTCGAAGTGGTGCTCCTCGTCCGACATGGCTGAAGATTTAGTTCTTCTGCAGCTTCCGAGCTTCTTCTTCTGTGTCAAACAGTGCGATTCGGTGGAAGCAGAAGGAAAACGAGAGGAAGGAGGAGCGTACGAGTCAAGAGGACGAGGCCAATTTATAGCATCACGTTTCAAGTGGACACGTATGTACCAATTAGGGTTTCTGACGCGAGCCCCCTAAACAATTTTGGTAATTCCTTTTTTCCCCAATTTCTGTGCGAAAACGATCTCAGCCGTCGCTTCTTTTGTTATACCTTTTGACGGTCAGATTATCCTCAACATTTTTTAAATATATTTTTATTTAGATGCTTCCTTATCTGTCAAATGACCTATCAGTTTTTCTTTTCTTTTTAATCAATTAATTTATTATTATTATTTATTTATTAAATGTTACATTACCTATCACTTAGCTTTCAAGTATAATAATCTCTACACTTTAATCTTAACCGCTTATATTAAATATCTCCAACCGTTCGATTATCTTTTAAAGTCAAATTATGATGCGGTTACATTTAATTAAACTTTTATTTAATCTATAAATATTTTAAAAAATTGAACCAAATAGTTTAATTTCAAAGCTATCATTAAAATTATAAACCAAGCATAGTTAGATAGAGTTAATTATTAATAGAAATGATAGTCGAAATTCACCTAATTGTTTGATTATGTCACGTCGTGAAAAATTTAACCTATAATCGAGTGGATAATGAAACCACTTTTATTTTTTTTAATAAAATTATCGTTTTCTAATAAATGGGAGGTAACATTTCATCCTGCTTTATTGACAACATAATTAAGAGATAAACATATTTTAAAATTTTATTTGTTTTATTATCTATTTTTTTAAAAATAGCCAAATTTACAAAATTTACAAAAAAAAAAAAAAAACAGCTTTTAAAAATTTATTTGTATGGTGATTGGCTTTATTTTAATTTTTTAATTTTTTTTTAAATCTCGTATATCTTAAACAGCTTTTAAATCTCGTATATTTTAATTTTTTAAACAGCTTTGCGATGCCTTTTGCCTTTTTATATTTTATTTTTGACAATATATTCTATATACAAATTTAATTTGTGGACGTCAACCTCTCTTTTAAGTCTTACCATTAATGAATGGGATCCGACTTTTTTAAAAATATTATAAAGAAATTGACAGAATCATTCAAAAGGCCAATTTTGAAAAATATTTAATTTTTAAATTTTCTTTTTATGTGATTGAACATTGTGTTGCCATATTTACATTTTATAGTAATTATTATTATTTTCTGCATGTTATAGGAGATAATTGATATTTCATAAATAATTAAGTTATAGTTAAATTAAATTTAATAGAAAGAAGTTTATCAAAGGGAATCAACCAAATAGACCGTTCATTCAAATTTTACTTTAAAATTGTTAATGCGTAATTTTTACGCATAAATACTTCATATAAATAAATAAAAAATAACGTGCGAATTTATCTCATTTAAATTATATATTTTTTTAAAATCAAATATGAAAAAAAGCAACCATTTTCAAAATTTCCCATTTATTATTATTATTTATAAATTCTGCACTGTTTTCATCTTATCCTACTAATATTTAATTTTGTAGTTAAACTATATATATATATATAATTGTTTAGTTTTCAGATTTTGGGTTTTTTTTTTTTTTTTTTTTTTTAATCCTCTTAAAACATAGATAATAAATATAAATAAATTAATAAGTAGAGGGAGTGTTTATAAATTAATTTAAAAAAATCAAATATGGAATTTTGTTTTTTTTTTTTTAAAGCAATTAATTAAGGTTTTTAAAGGGATTAAATGGAATCTAAAGAAAAAGTAAAAAGAAGTTTTAAAAGGAGGCCCTAAGACTCGAACTTTGGCATATTTGCAAGCATTTTGGCAAAATTCCAAATATTTGAGACTTGAGGGGGATTTTGGCAAAATTTTAGCAAGAGAATTTGCAATGGGACAGTACCTGATTAAGATAAGAAGGAATCTGATTGCATGGTCGGTTGTGATTTTTGAATTGACAATTCATTCCACCCTCTCATGGTCTTCGGTGCGCATCTTCAAAATAAAGTAACCTACACCCCTGCTTTCGGCATGTCCATATCCCTGTTCATCATCATTCCAACCTCACATATTAACGTGGATACCTCTTCCTAGTAGACACGTGTTAAAACCGTGAGACTGACGACGATACGTAACAAGCTAAAACGAACAATATCTACTAGTGGTAGACTTTGGCTGTTACAAATGGTATCAGAACTAGATATCGAACGGTGTGCCAACAAGGACATTGGACACTCAAGAGTGGATTGTAAGATCCCGAATTGGTTAGAGAGGAGAACAAAATATTTCTTATAAGGATGTGGAAACTTCTCCCTAATAGACGTGTGTTAAAATCGTACAACTGACGACAATATGAGTCAAAACGGACAACAGAATGCAGCATTCCCATTACACATAGTATGTAAACCGTCTCGAAATAAATATGAGAAAGTAGACAATATCTACTAATAATGAGTTTGGGCGGTTATAAATAGTATTAGAACTAGACATTAAGCAGTGTACCAGCGAGAACGCTGGGCCACCAAGGGAAGTGGATTGTGAGATAGCACGTCGATTAGAGAGGAGAATGAAACATTCCTTGTAAAGAGTGTGGAAACCTCTCCGTAACAAACTCGTTTTAAAACTTTGAAAAAAAAAAATCTACTGGGGCTACCTGCTTGAGCTTGGGCCGATAGAATTGTACTCCATGAAATTAAAGATATCCACCATTTTTTCACTTTTTAAGTAGGATGAGTGATCACGAACTCCCATAGTCAAACCATATCATATACATCTTTATAGGAAATTGAGCGGTATCACTGAAGTTATATAGAAAAAAGTCCATAAATTGTAACATTTTAAGTTCACTTCTAGCATATAGTTTATCCGCTTTGACTCGATACGTATCACTATCAGCTTGACGGTTTTAAACTGCGTTTGCTAAGTAGAGGTTTCGTTCTACTTTACAACCGATGTGAAATCTCACAAAATCAAATAGCATGGTCTCAAAGATAACGAGAGTTCTAAAATGGTAAAAAACAAGTAGATCAAACCAAGGGATAAGAAAATCGTTAATGATACACCTCAAGTTTTAGGTAGAATGCAACAACTTTTAAGTTTGAGCTTATTTCCAATCAAATCTACTTGAAAAGAAAAAGTAATCGAGAAATGTTAGAATGTTCTCTCATACATACCTTAATTCTCAGCTTTTCTATGAGTCCTGATGAACTTTCAACATCCAAGGGGAGCTGCAAACGTTCTAACTCGGCCTCAAACTCAGATTCGAGTTCGTCGATCCGTTCCCGACATTCGCTAGCTTAGACAGAAATGATTTAAACAATTTGAACCATCCAAATGGACTAAGTGCTATGAAAGAATTTTAATGAAATGTTTGCTATCTTATGAATTTTATGAACATTTTAGATTGTTGAACTTCTAAAATTTCAAAGACGGCATACGAATTGCCAGATTCAGAGGTAGCTATGCACAATCCATTCGGACTTGGAACATTACCATTTCTTCAGTTCCTAATCGTTTTGAATATATTCTCAATCAACGCAGCCAAACATCGATATATAAAATAGCATTACGAATTCGAAATCGATTCAATCATACTCGCTCACCTGGCCCTAAAATCTCCGCCGGTGAAGACGACGAAGCACCGCCGTCAACTCCAATCCTCGAGCACCTACTACACATCATCGGACCTCCGTCTTCTTTCCTCTCTTAACCTCCTCCTCCGCTCTCCTCCGCTTCGGTAAGCTCCCACCGAATTCGCCGGCAGGCGCTCTCCGGTGTCGGACAAACCAAAATCTCCGGCAAATCCATCGCCGTCCTCGTCTTCTACTCAGAGAATATCAACCACTCAGAAGAGACGGCCCGTCCCATTGCAGGAACTTCATAAGAGAGAATGCGATCACTTCGGACGTCCTCGTTTTCTCCAGGCTTGATTAAGATCTTCAATAACTTCGTCGTGTCTGATAATGGAGAATTGGCGCTCAATTATTTCAAAAAAGAGGACGACCAAGGGTATTAGGATCTTAGGGTCGAGCCTAATTTTAATTAATTGCATGTGTTCGTTCGAGCTACGTGAGTCGAACAAGAAGACAACAATCATAAATCCTAAGTCAACTCCAATAAATAGAGACACGTGTAAGCTACGTTACACAACTCCAACTATTCTAATACGAACATAAACCCTAGTTTGACATCCCAGTAAATTATATAGTGTAACAAATATCAGATATTGTTCTTTTTTGACTTGTTCGAGTTTTAAAATGTGTTATATTAGACAGAGGCTCTCACACCCAATCCACCACACACTAGGCTTCGTTCCGTGTTATATTAAGGAGAGGTTTCCACACCGTTCATAAGGATTCATTCATCTCTCCAACCGATGTGGGTCTCACAACTCACCGCACACAGCTCAGTGTCTAGCTCTGATACCATTTGTAACCACTCAAGCTCACCGCTAGCAAATATTGTCCTCATCAGGCATTTCCAGCGTTTTAAAACGCATCTACTAGAGAGAGATTTTTACATCCTTATTAAAAAATATTTAGCTCTCATCTTCAACCGATATGAGATCTCGTCTGTCATTCTCTTAAGCAAAATTAATGGATTGACCGTTTTAAATTCGATTAAAAGACAGGTTAGATTCAAAGTATTTAATTTTAACATATACTTTTAACTTTTATAACATTTTAGTTTATATCACAAAAAAAAAAAAAAAAAAAAAAAAAAAAAAAAAAAAAAAAAAAAAAAAAAAAAAAAAAAAAAAAAAANAAAAAAAAAAAAAAACTAAAATTTAATAATTTTCTATTTACATATAACAATAATATAATTAAAGACTAAATACACTACAAAAATTAAAACCATTCCATAATGAAAACGAATAATTAATTCTAATATAAAATTTAAAATTGGAATTACATTGCTATAAATGGTTACAAAAAAAATATATATATATATATATATTTTTTTTTTTTTTAAGCTGCTAATATTAGTAAAATGTTATAACTAAATTCATATATTTGATTAAAATACAGCGAATATTTTAAATGTGGCCGAGGAACACACGTGTAAAAAGCTGAACAGGTACAGATCTCATCTAACTTCCATAATTTTGTTTTTTAATATTTCACGCAAAGAACAAAAAGGAAATAGAAATTAAAGAAAAAAAAAACAAAATTTTAAACATCATCGTCATCGTAATTAACAACTAACATTGATTTACTAATTAAAAAAAAAAAAAAAAAATAGAGAAAGCGTCACAGAGAGGAGATAGACAGATAGAGACAAACCTCAGATCCTCCATTAACGACCGCCATATCCATTTCTTTCTTTGTTTACAGTGTTTTCTCTGTCATTCTAATTTTTCTTCGTTAACCAAATTTGTTGGAATATTCCACTACTTTCTCTCTCTCTCTCAATTTCTTTCTGGTTCTTTCTTTTGTGTTCTTCGGACATGGAAGCTTGAATTGATTGAAAGCTAAGTCAATCTTGAGATATCAAGTGTGAACGTGACGGCAACGACGGCCTCACCGAAAGAAAGTGTTCGCTTCAAGGCCAATAAAGAAATCCGTTTCCATTTTGGTTCCGGAATTTACACTCTCTGCCATACACAATCATGAGATTCTGCAATTGATCGTCCTCGCCGGGGATTTGGTGGTCCGCGAGGGTGAAATTAGCTGCAATGTGTCGTCCTAATGCTTGTTCTAATTGTGGATTTGATTTGTAGGAGCGCGGTTTTGTGCTCATTTGGATCTTAACCACAATATCACAATGGCCCTATTTCGCAAGTTCTTTTATCGGAAGCCACCGGACGGGCTGTTAGAGATATCCGAAAGGGTTTATGGTATGTCCTACTTCGATTAACTGTTGATTGAAGTTTAATTTCAAGTAAGATTATGGTATTCTACATGAGAATTTGTTGCTAAAAGTCACTATAGCTGCTGTATTTGTGGGCCTTTATAATCATTGAGTATTGAATGAGGTTGTGTATGTTCCACTTTTTTTCCCCTTAAAGATACTGCAAATTCAACACACTTCTGCGTTAAATTGTGAGTATTGAATGAATATTTTTCCAAGTTATGAATCATTTCTTGTAAATGCATGTGTAGTGTTGCTTGATTGTAGATGATTGGGAAGTAGGATGAACAAGTGAATGTATGTGCAGTTTTCGATAGCTGCTTTACGACGGAGGTATTGGAAGAGGATGAATACAAGGTCTATATTGGAGGCATTGTAGGAAAGCTTCGTGAGAGTCTCACCGACGCTTCGTTCATGGTGTTTAATTTTCGAGAAGGGGAGGGTCATAGCCTCATTACAAGTATATTATCTGTATATGACATGACCGTCATGGATTATCCGAGACAATATGAAGGCTGCCCTCTACTCACCATGGAGATGATCCACCACTTCTTAAGATCCAGTGAAAGCTGGCTCTCACTTGGGCAGCAAAATGTACTTTTGATGCATTGTGAAAGAGGGGGGTGGCCTGTCTTGGCTTTCATGTTGGCCGCTCTTCTGATTTACAGGAAGCAATACGCAGGGGAGCAGAAAACTTTGGACATGATTTACAAGCAAGCGCCTCGGGAGCTTTTGCAGTTGATGTCACCTCTTAACCCATTGCCTTCACAGTTGAGGTATCTTCAATATGTATCAAGAAGAAATGTGGGCTCACAATGGCCTCCGCTCGACAGGGCGCTCACTCTAGACTGCATTATTATTAGATTGATTCCTAATATGGATGGGGAGGGTGGTTGCCGCCCAATATTCAGGATATATGGACAGGATCCCTTTTTGGTGGCGGATCGAACTTCCAAAGTATTGTTCTCAACCCCCAAAAAGAGTAAACTTGTTCGTCAGTTTAAGCAGGTGACCTCTTTTTTTCCCTTATAAATAGAGGATTGAGCGGATATTGCCCACTTTTTGGTTGTCCATATTTTTTGAAACTTTCTTTCGGGAATTGCTTTCTCTGTTTATCGAGTTTTTCAATGCCAAGACTTACTAATTTCTGCGGATCGGTAGTTCTTTCTCGAAACGTTTTTCTCTTTAGTCACGTGTTCCATGTAAGAGAAGACGAATAGTATTTTACTATGCAAGTAAACTTTCATAGTTTTGTCTGTGGCGGGAAGCCTGTGTGAGATCCCACATTGGTTGGAGAAGGGAACGAAGCATTCCTTATAAGGGTGTAGAAACCTCTCCCTAGTAGACGCATTTTAAAATCTTGAGGGAAAGTCCAAAGAGGACAATATCTACTAGCGGTGATCGCTTGATTTTTGGATGCATATTGCTGACCGTTTGTAGGTTCTGGCTGTTTCTGTAATTCCTTCTTACTTTGTTACAGGTAGATTGTGAACTACTTAAAATTGATATCCATTGCCATATACAAGGTGATGTTGTTCTTGAATGTATAAGTTTGGACAATGATCTGGTAAGGGAGGAGATGATGTTTCGAGTTATGTTTAACACAGCATTTATAAGGTCAAATATTTTGATACTTAACCGTGACGACATTGATATCGTATGGCATGCAAACGATCAATTTCCAAAGGATTTCAGAGCAGAGGTATGTTCAATTGTTACTTCTTTTATTATTAGTTGTTTCTTGTGTTTATCTTCTCTTGACTAAATAAATTGTGTTTGGATGAAGATTCTTTTCTCAGAGATGGATGCTTCCGCACCACTTGTTTCAATTGAATTGCCAAATATTGAGGAGAAAGATGGCCTTCCGATTGAAGCATTTGCTAGAGTTCAAGAGATCTTTAGCACTGAGGACTGGCTAAGCCCAAAGGCTAATGCAGCTCTTAATATGCTCCAGAAAATAACAGCTACGAATTTTCTTACAGAGAAACTGGCTAGTTCCAGCCCTTTAGAGAGAACCGAGATGCTCGACTTATCTCTTGATAAACTAGCTATGGAATCAGAGACAACGGAAGACGATGTTACAAGTCCCCGATCGAAGATGCATACAAATCAATATCAGCCTTCTTTTGAACTATCCCACGCTGCAAGTTCAGCGAGATCAAAGATTGAACCCCCAGAATTGCAGGTTGCTCTCCAACTACCAGTTCAGTCTAAAATCATCACCCAACGAGTACCTGAACCTCCATTGTCGACGCCAGACTCCTTCCCTAGTTCTGTGCAAGGTTCACCTCGCGCAATATTAAGATATCACAGTGCACCCTCAGCTCTTGGCATTACAGCTTTATTACATGATCATTCCACATTTAGTGGTAAAGAAGTCCTACAACCAACAATGTCTTCACCTTCATCTGGTCTGTTGAGTATGCGTGCTCTAGACTCCCTGAAAGATATTCAACCTAGTAAGCTTCCTATTTTGCCAACTTCAACCATTACTGATCCGTTGACACTTCACCAACGTTCCTTGAAACCTCTAAAATTTTCACATCCTCAACCTCCTCCAACCGCTCCACGGGGGAGAAGTCAATTGTCACCTTCTTCATCTCAACCAACACCTACCTCTTTTCGTCGGGAGTCCCCACCCTCTTTCAATGAGAGTGAACCTTCAAGATCCTCTTCTAAGGAATCATTTTCTGTTCCCATTCATCCCTCACCTTCGGCTTTAGTAACATCTCTATGTACTAGTAGAACGAATGGTTCATTTTCCCCATCCGCACCACAACCTCCTTCTACGACAGTACTGTTATCCTCTACGAAGAACTTGACGAGTGCCTCTACCCTTCCCTTCCCTCCTCCTCCTCCTCCATGTTGTACCCCTAACTTGGGTGCTAGTGTTGTCTCGCCAACATCAGTGCCCCGACCCCCACCTCCACCTCCTTCATTGAAGGACTCTATAATCACAGTCATGCATGATCCCCGATCTCCACCTCTCGCCCCACCCTTGCCTCCATCTTTTTTGAGTTCAACACCTACTTGTGATTCTACTATCACACCTCCTCCTAGTCTTGCACCACAAGATTCTGGCACGGTAGTTAGGAACTCAACGGTTGTACCTAGCGCTCCACCTCCCCCACCTCTCCCATCTCATTCTTCTTCAAGTCCTAGTACTCTATCTTCAGTGCCACCCCCGCCACCCCCTCCTAGTCTTGCACCAAATGTCTCTGCCCCCCCTCCTCCTCCTCCACCACCTTTTGCAAATTCTGGATCCACCTTATGTTCAGGTGCTGTAACGTCAGCTCCACCTGCTCCACCTCCTCCAGGTTTTTCAATGAAGGAGTCTGCAACACTTGCTCCACCTGCACCCCCTCCCCCAGGTTTCAACGGTAATAAACTTTCAAATGTCAATGGTACTTCCTCACAGTCTCACGTTGGCACTAATAACAGCAACATACCTTCTATTCCTGGACCACCTTCCAGTGGTCTATTCAGTGCAAAGGCACGATGCATTGGACGTTTGAACTCCAAAAACCAGTCTCAACCTAAAAGGTCCAATTTGAAGCCTTATCACTGGTTAAAATTAACGAGGGCCATGCAAGGAAGCTTGTGGGCAGAGACACAAAAAAGTGATGAAGCTTCCAAGTACATATCATATATTTTAGTTGTCTCTTATATATTATAAGCTTCCTCTTTTTAATTTAGTTAATCTACTTGTGATAGAGCTCCGGAGTTTGACATGTCCGAACTTGAAAGTCTTTTCTCTGCAGCTGCACCAAATTCAAAATCTGGAGGTTTGGGTGGAAATTCAAATCGCCCAGCCTCAGGGCCGAAATCAGAGAAAGTTCAATTGGTAAACAAAGAATTAAACTTATTATCACGTTTATTTCTTTTGATTGAAGATTCAAGCCAGTTTTGACATAATTTTAGGCGTCTAAGGAGTTCAATCCCATTCATTGATTCTCTAAGTGAAAAATATATATGAACTATCCTACGTTTAGGTATCAACTAGTGCATAGCATGCATTCTTTTCTAAGTTTGTACGAATATAATTACATCTACCCGTCATTGGATATCTCATTGGTAGTTATAATATGAAAATTGTGGCTAACACACTGACCTTTATACATCTTTAAATATTTCCATTGAAAGCTACTTATGTTTCATGTTTTCACTTGTTCTGGCAGATTGAACTTCGACGGGCATATAATTGCGAAATTATGCTCTCTAAAGTTAAGATTCCTTTGCCCGATATGATGGTGAGTTATTCATCTTTCTCGAAGCCAAAAAAACGAGGGTTTTGAACAATAGATGAACAAGACAGTAAACATCTTAATCACGTCGTCAAAATCATAATGCATTACAAAGTTCCTGATTATTTGTTTTGGTATTACCATTTTCAGTGTTCAGTACTTGCATTGGATGAGTCGGCATTAGATGTGGATCAGGTTGAGAACCTAATCAAGTTTTGTCCAACAAAGGAAGAAATGGAATTACTTAAGGTGTACTTATTTCCTTCTGTGCAAGTGACTAAATTCAGTGGTCTGAATCATATTGTATTTTCTTGTAGTTTGCACTAATTCTTTGTGGTCTGCTTTGATCTCTACCTGAATTTTGTTGGAAATTTTTCTTGCCCCTTTGCTGATATTGAATTCTTTTTGCTGCTTTTACATTCAGGGGTACAGTGGGGATAAGGAGAACTTGGGAAAATGTGAACAGGTGTGTTAATACCTCTCTCTCTCTCTCTCTCTCTCTCTCTCTTCCCTTCCAGCTTTTGTTTTGTTTTGTTATTTTTAATCTCATAGTCAACTTATCATCAATTCAACTGTGAGATCCCACATCGGTTGGAGAGGGGAACGAAGCATTCCTTATAAGGGTATGGAAACCTCTCCCTAGTAGACGTGTTTTAAAATCGTGAGGCTGACAGTGATATGTAATGGGCCAAAGCAAACAATATTTGCTAGCGATGAGCTTGGGTTGTTACAAATGGTATAAAAGCCAGGCACCAGGCGGTGTGCCAGCGAGGACGTTAGGCCCCCAAGAGGGTGGGATTGTGAGGTCCTATATCGGTTGGAGGGGGGAACAAATCATTCCTTATAAGGGTGTAGAAACCTCTTCCTAGTAGATCTGTTTTAAAACCGTGACGCTGACAGCGATACGTAATGGGCCAAAGCGAGCAATATCTACCAACGGTGGGCTTGGGCTGTTCCATCAACCCTTCCATTATATGTTTAGTTTCTTATGTTAGTTATTGAGATTTTGTTTGCCACAAAAAAAGGTTAACCTGCTTCTCTCTTTTCCCCCAACAGTTCTTTTTAGAATTGATGAAAGTCCCACGAGTAGAGTCCAAGCTAAGGGTTTTTTCTTTCAAGATACAATTCCATTTGCAGGTGAGGCGACAATCCATTTAATTATTCCATTCCTTTTTCCTCTTTCCATTTTTATACTACTTGTCACCAATTTCACTATTTTCACTTTCTAGGCCTCTGACCTTAGAAATAATCTGAACACTATCAATTCGACATCTGATGAGGCAAGTCATATTAATCTGAATTTTCTTAATTTTGGCGCATATTTTTATTAATTTGGACGTTTTCACATTTTAAACCCTTTCTCTATGTGTTCGTCAGATCAGAAGTTCGGTAAAGTTGAAAAGGGTAATGCAAACTATCCTTTCGTTGGGTAACGCTTTGAACCACGGGACGGCTAGAGGTGAGAGTCTTTTTCCCTTTCATATATGCATCACAGATTAGTACTAGTTACACATGTTCTTACACCACTTTCATAATTTATATTTTTGAATTTCAACTTCTTTTAAATCTTAAGCTATTTTAACTTGTAATAATCTTTTATGAATTTAATATTGATTTTTTAATAAATTGTTCTAGATAAAACTCTTGACTTATAAAGTCACTTCTTTAAGCCTTAAAGATGTTTATAAAGAAGTAAATAAATTCATGCTGTAACGATGAAGAATTATATTTCTAACAAGCGTTAGTGTTCACTGATTCTGACAATATTTTTATTCATGCTGTAACAATGTCTTTAGTTTCTGCTTTGTTATTACAACTTTTGAAGGGTATTACCAAGACTTCAAGTGTGCTGCTCTTATGGGTTCTTGCCATTTTTCATGTAGGTTCGGCGATTGGATTTCGGCTTGATAGTCTCCTCAAACTCACTGATACACGAGCGAGAAACAATAAGATGACTCTCATGCATTATCTATGTAAGGTAGACTTCTCCTGTTCTGTTCAATACATTTCTTATTTTGCTTGTCAAATAATTTCTTAGGCTTGCACTCAGAGTGTTGCAGTCTTCTTTGAATTGTATTTCAGCAAGACCCTTTTTCTCTTCCAGTGAAGCACGCTCCCGTCTCACCGCACTTAGTACAAATGATTTTCTATTGTCGATGCTATTTGTGTAGTCCACATACATTGTTTTCTTCTTGACGATTCTGCAGGGTGAGGAAGTTTCAACGTAAATCGTAAAAATGACAATGCACGAACCCTTCCCTGAGCATGAACCAGGGAAGGGTTCTAATATAGTGACAAAGATTAGTCGTAATCCGACTATCGGATCTTTATAAAGGTAGCATTTAGCACGCTCATAGGAAAAAATATATTATATATATATATATATCTAAATGGCTGGTGAAGTGAACTTGCTGAATTGAAGAAATGTTGTTTATGTTGATGAGGATTGAACTTCGATGTCGTGTTTTATACGTGCAAATGTTGTTTTGTAAGATATCTACGTGATTGAGCACAGGTGCTTGCTGAAAAGCTGCCAGAACTTTTAGATTTTCCAAAGGACCTTGTGAGTTTGGAAGCTTCTACAAAGGTATTGTTTCTTCAATTCTTTCGTTCCTGTGTAGTTCTGACCAATTTCCAGTGTTGTTTTGAAGTTAATCGTTTAGTAATCATGCAGATACAACTGAAATATTTGGCAGAGGAAATGCAAGCCATAAGCAAAGGGCTGGAGAAGGTCGTTCAGGAATTGGCTAATTCCGAGAACGACGGGCACGTTTCAGAAAATTTTTGTCAGGTAAATTCTAGCAGTTAATGGACAGTTCTATAATAGTTTGCTCAAGAAGGGCTTCAAATTAAGAGTTTTAGTTGCTTCTCCTCTTGCTGATATCATATTGTTTACTTTGATATGCTCAGACTTTAAAAAACTTCCTTTCTCATGCTGAGGCCGAAGTGAGGTCTCTTGCCTTTCTTTATTCTAATGTGGTATGTATGATGCTCTTTCCTCTGTTTTTGATTTATATCTTGAAAGCAGCATTATAAATTCTCTTAACTTTGGACATTTTCAGGGTAGAAATGCTGATGCACTCGCTCTTTATTTCGGCGAAGATCCAGCACGTTGCCCTTTCGAGCAAGGTATTTGCTACTACCCTCCGGGCTATATTGTCCCGATCGAGAAATAGAATTTACTAATCCTCGAACAACTTTGTTTGGAATCAGTTGTTTCTACATTGTTCAATTTCGTGCGGATGTTCGTGCGAGCGCATGAAGAAAACTGTAAGCAGCTTGATTATGAAAAGAAGAAAGCACAGAAGGAAGCTGCAGAAAAGGATAAGTTAAAGGTCAGTACCCCGAAAAAGGAGTCACGATTCTTCATGCAGACACCAACCTAGCGTAGCGACATCGAACGATCCGGAGTGTCCTAACAAACATGTCTGCAACATACTAAGTTATTCTACATACACTGTGATCAAAGTAACCCATAACCCATCATGCGCAATCGAATAATGCCAACGTGAACGTCAACGTCGCTCATATTGGATTGAAGAACGTTTCAGTGGCACAGGATGTAGAATAAGTAGCGGGTGTTCGGATGAAACTAAGAAGCAGCAAGTCGGCTACCAAACGTGTATAATTTGTTAACAAAAGAAGAAATAATTACAGGGATCTGGAACTCATCAGCCATTGTGTTGCTGTCATGTTTGTGTAACTGAGTTACTGATAGGATGGTAGAGTTTTGGGGCGCAGAAGCACTCAAATAGGACTTGGTTAGATTAGAGCTGTGGCTGTAAAATATATTGTATGTAATAGTAGTTTGTTCATGTTCCATTTAACACATTCATTACCCTGCAATTCTTTCCTCATTACTTTGTTATCATCTTTCATTCTTTCTTGAAATAACATAAAAATGCCTTTCGAGTTTGAAGATTTGCGATCTAATCCACGTTTCTAGTTTCCTCCGTCAAGTGTCTAATTGGTCCTCTACCTCAAACTTTTATTTTTGGTCTTTCATCTACCGAAAAAGGGGACTTGATTGCTCACCTTCAGAGATTTCTAGGTAGATTTGGCATACGTTTGCTATTCAAAATCGAAATGGAGAATGACTTTAGGACAAAAGAACACGAATATGAAAGTGGATATAAGACCAATCCTAATTAATCATTTGTTCGAGATGGGCTTAAAAAATAGGTCACGAACATACCGCATCATATTCAAGATGGGCTTAAAAATGGGTTGGAAGACTCATATCGGGGATCAAAAAGCCCTTTCTTTACGTACTATTCATTTGGGCGATAGATCGGCTATAGTAGTACTCCGAAATATAAATCAAGACGAACCTACGAATTTTCTCCTTTGTCAAGTCGGTATTAGACTAAATTCACATTCTTTATGCATTATAAAAGAGGATATAAATGTCTGATAGGGAAGTTTTTTATGGAAAAAATGATGGGCGTCTAAGACTAATAATAGAAAGAACAAAAATATGAGAAACAAAGAAATTTGAAGTCAATGGGCATTGGAATTCAAACAATTATTAATCCATCAATTTACAAACTCCAACTCCTTTTCACGCACGACAAGTTAAGTGTTATCTTCTTCAACTCTTGTCCTCTTCAGTCAACTTTTGCGGACGATTTTGTTCCCATTCCCTCCCCCTTTCCATACTTGTTTTCTTAGGTCCAACTTTTAACTTATTTAAATATATATATATTTAAATTAATTCTCGATTTGGTTTCTATGGTTAAATTTTTTATTTTTAAATATATTATGTAAAAGTGGGAATTTGAACTTTTGACTTTTTGTTTGAAGATGTCATGTCTCGAAATGTCGAGCTATGTTTAGGTGTTTCTTACCTACTTTAAACCGTTCTTATTTTCTTCATTTTTTAAGTAGTTATAGATATTAATAAATTCAACCGATACATTCCATCAAAGAGAAAATAGCGGCCTATTGTCACCTAATATTAGAAAACGTGTAACGAATTTAATAAAGACTTAGCATGATTGCGAGGGACCAATTGAAATTTTAAAAATCCAAAAAAAATAAAAAATTTAGATATCAAATTGGACCAAATTGATAAATTATGATTTAGGTTTCTCTATGTCAAATTATAGGTTTTTTTTTTTTAACGTTATTTCTTTGCTAAACATTAATTTTCACAAAAAAAAAAAAAAAAAAAAAAAAAAAAANGGTCTTGATGAAAATTCTCGGACAACGAAAGTTCCATGGCTAATTTAAGGAATGATCATGTGTTTATAACGGAGGAATACTAACTTCATTAGTATGAGATATTTTGGGAAGTTCAAAGCAAAGACACGAGAGATTATGCTCAAAGTGGACAATATCATATTATTATGGAGAGTCGTATTCATCTCATTTTCTACGATGTTTTTTAAAATGAAGTCAGATTTTGATAAACAAATTTGATCAAGAATTCAAATGTTTGGTTAAGAAAAAAAAAATGCACGAAATTAATAACATTTTTTACTATATATATCCCAGAGACACACTCTAATTTATGTGTTATTTATAGATTATATAATTAATAAAATGGCTTGTTAATTTATTTTTTGACAAAACAAAATTGATAATCAACACATAATCCAAACAAACAAATATTCACAAAAGAAAGCAAAAATAGAACACAAAGCCTTTAGCATTTGATGGTTTTAAGGTTTATTCTCAGTTTGTTTGGTTTCCCAAAACCTTGTCGGAAATGGCACCAGCAACAATCCCAGCAAATTCAGGATCCTTCTTCAAAGAAGAAGCCATTTGTTGTACTAAAAACTCCTGCCAAACCGCTGCCTCCGTCGACACCGCCAACTCCGACGACGCGTAATCCTTAGGACTCTTAAACAGCCCATCTTCATGAATCAAGTCGAGGGTCACGGTGGCGCACGACGGCTTGATCGTGGCTAAGACCGGGACTGCGCTGCCTTTCCCGCCATTGATGGACCTTAAAGAAAGCTCAGTTTGAAAATGGCTGGCATGGTTGTGTTCTCCTTCGTAAGTGGCCACCAAAATTGCTGGATCTTCCAAACTTCTTTGCACCTAAACACAGTAAAAAAAAAAAAAAAAAAAACCAGTAATTTTTAAAACATTATTTTCCATTTTTTACTTCGTTATTTACTGTTCTCAAAATTATAAACAAAATTTACCTTCTTTTTTACTGGACAATTTGGTGCAGAGGAACACTTGAAGTAAGCTCTTGGAGAAGGATTGTCTCTTGTGACCTTTTGGCCATACTTCCTCCATTGATACCCATCTTTCACCACCTTTTTCATAAAAAAATTCATACCAATTAGGGTTTCTAAATCAAACCCTCTTGTCCAAATCACGACTCCAAAATTAATTTTAATCATTGAACGGGAACAGGGATTTGAATCTCTGACCTCATAAAATGAAGTATATGTCAATTATAGTTGAGCTATGTTCATATTGAATTCAGTGTCAATCTTTATAGGCCTTCCTACCCAAATTCAACAAATTAAACGGCTAAATCCGAGCTTTAAAAAGTCAACTTATGGACAAATTTATGAAAGGGAACAACAAAACCAAGTTGGGTGAAACAAACCGTGGTTCGGTCAGAAGCATCAACCCTGTACTCAATTCAATACGCAAGGCGAGTCTCTCTCTCTTTTAGTATTCAGATATGAGTCTCGGGTTATCGAACCCGAACCGAAACCCTAATTAGTTACGCCTAACACCTAGCTAGCTAGGGTTTTGTAGGGCTAAGAAACTTACCAAGCTTGGATCAGATGCATCTTTGTGCACAAAAACCTTAGAAACCTTAGGGTTTCCATTGAGTCTTGGCCTCTTAAGCCACCTGTTGAAATCTTCATCTCTTGTGCTGCAAATCCCTTCTTCTTCTTCTTCTTCTTCTTCTTCTTCTTCTTCTCTCTTCCTTGAAGAAATTAGAGCTTCCATTTCTGAGCTCTGCTTTTGATGGCTCACCAAACACATCACTTGCTTCTGAAGATTAATGTATTTCTCATACATTATTCTCAACATCTGACTTAGCTTCCCATTCTCCACCATTTTCCTATCCAACTCTTCTTCCAATCTCCGACTCGAATCACTTCCCTGCGCCTTCACAATCCACAAAACTACTCGGGTTATTCACGTACCCTTACACGAAACCCTAACATCTTCAAAATTTGAACTTTGCTATACTACACTACATCAATCAGTTGATCTATGCTCAGATTGGAAATCATTCATACAGTCATTTGAACCACGAGCTTAAAAAAATAAGATATACCCAATAAACTAAGCTCAATGGCTCATGGGGTTCGCTCAAATCGAGAACCATTTGTGGAGTGATTTGAACCACGAGCTCGGTGGTTAAAAAAAAAAACACAAAATTAAGGTAATGGGTCATGGGGTTCACCTTGTTTGCCAAGCTCAATGAGAGATGTTCGTTCTCCCAATACATTTCTTCTTCAAACTTGTGTTTTTTCTGCTTCAAAACATAATAGATCAGAAATCACCATGAAAACAGCCAAAAAAGAGAGAGCAAAAGGAACTCACAGAAGGATGAAGAGGGTCATCCATGGCGGAATTAGCATAAGAAGAAGAAGGATCCATGTTAAGATCCAAGAAAATATCCATTTTTACAACAAAAATAAGAAGGATTTTGCACAAAACTGAGTGATTATAGAAAAAAGAGTTATATATAAAGAGAAGAAGTAAAAAAAAATAAAATAAAATAAATAAATAAAAGGTAAATTTGCAGAAGAGGGTCCCATTTTTCTGGAATTCGGTTTTGGAATTCTTTTATTGGTCCAACATTCATTCATAAAACATTACATTCTTTTTTTAAAATAAATAAATAAATAAATAAATTTGTTTTGTGGTTGCGTTGACTTTGAAAGTGGAGTGGAATGGTTGACTTGAGTGTGTAAGGGTCCCACGCGCTTTTGAAAATGAAATTACTTTTCTGCTCATTTTGTTTTGAATGGGAAGGAGAAAGTTTGATTTTTTATCACTTCGCTTCTTGTAATTTCACATATTCAAATTTAATCTTTGTTTTTCAATAAATTTATAAAAATAAAGTTTTCTCTCTAATTTTGAAAAATATATTTTTTAAACCTCGAGAGATTTTAACATGGTTCGTCCCCCGAACCACATCCTACTGGGACAGGTTTCGCTCAACCTCGTTATGTAAGTATTTCTCGTTATGATCATTTTATCTATAAATTTCATCTATTCGGATGTGATGTCCCACATTGGTTGGGGAGAAAAACAAACCACCATGTATAAGGGTGTGGAAACCTTTCCCTAACCGACGCGTTTTAAAGCCTTGAGGGGAAACCCAAAAGGGAAAGCCCAAACAGGACAATATCTGCTAACGATGGATCTTGGCCATTACAAATGGTATCAAAGCTAGACACTGAACCCCAAAGGGGGGTGGATTTTGGGGGCGATCCCACATCGATTGGAGGAAGGAAAGAGTATCTGGGCCGTTACAAATGGTATCAGAGCCAGACACTGGACCCCAAAGGGGGGTGGATTTTGGGGGCAATCCCACATCGATTGGAGAAAGGAGAGAGTGTCAGCGAGGACGTTGGGGTCCCAAAGGGGGATGAATTGTGATGTCCCACACTGGTTGGGGAGGAGAACAAACCACCATTTATAATGGTGTGGAAACCTTCCCCTAGCAGACGCGTTTTAAATCCCAAAAAGAACAATATCTACTAGCTGTCGATCTGGGTTGTTACATCGAACATCACACAGACATTTAAAGGGAAAGCCCAAAAAAGACAATATCTGCTAGCGGTGGATCTGGGTTGTTACATAGTACATCACACTGACATTAAAATGACAATATCTACTGGCGCTGGATCTGGGTTGTTACATGAGACATCACATCCAAATAGACATAAACTTCAAAAGCTTAAACTTTTATTAAACTTTTTTTTAAAAGTTTATGAATCAAACCGACACAAACCTCAATATTTAGGGACTAAACTTGTTTTCAAATTTATGTTTTTTCAAAAGATTAGCCAAACACGTCATTTTTTTAGCTCGATGGCTAGTTTGTGGTTGGCAATGGACCACATATCGGTGTCATTTATCGAACTCTTTTTGCTTTTTCAAAAGATAAAATAGAGTGATTTTTGAAATTTTCGTAAAAATAAAAAAGAGTACGAGTAGATTTATTGAAATATTTATACGATTACTATTGAAGAATGTCTTTTTTATGGCGTAGTACTTAAGAAATTAAGGATATATTTCAAAATGTATGGTCCCTTTACCTTTAATGTTATACTACTTTTGTCATGTCTAAGCTTTTNTTTTTTTTTTTTATGCATGAGAGAATAATTTTTTTTAAATGCTCCAATTTTAATTATAATATCAATAATTCACGACGATAATAAAGAATATATTAATTACTAATTACGTGAATATAAATTATTATTATTATAATATTTTTAAATAATAACCTTAAATTTGACGATAATCAAGAATGATAATAACCTTAATTTTGATCTGATGACGAATATGATTCTTTGTTTAGAAAACGGCTTGTTTTATTCCTACAAAAAAAAATTAATACTTTTTCGTATTTTATATTCAGACATATCTTAATAAACTTTATAGAGATAATATTTTCCCGAAAAAAAAAAAGGTATAGAGAAAGAAATTCTCGGTCGGATAGTTTGTGAGAAAATACAAGAAATGTAAAGTTTAAATTTGAAAACGATACTAATCTTAACCCAATGGTTAAAATACTTCAAAGCATCTTTACATCTTTCAAAAAGTGGAATATATTAAAATTTCACCAAATTTTATTGACTATTGAAGTACTTTTTTTTAATAACGATTTGGTTCTTAGTTTTTCGTTTTGCACCAATATGCTCGATTCGATTTGTCGAGGTCCCAATTTAAAAAATATATATATATATTTAACATATTTAATTTTTAATACTTGGAAAAAGTTTATGGATAATTATGAATTTTGGATGGATTTTAAATTGTGTATATTTATTTTAAAATTTTAATTACAAATTAGTTTTGAACTTATAAATCGTTTATTAATTTAAATAATTATAATTAATAAAATTTAGATTAATTTTAAAAAAAGTAACTAATATTTTAACCAATTTGTATGATTTAAAATGATTCACGCCAATTATAAAATAAAATCATTATATAGAAATTATATTTATATTAATAATAATAACAAATTTTATATTAATTTTATATTATATTTTTTATGAAATTTTTTGCACCTCCAAAATATATTAAAGAATGGCTTACTCCTCATAATGTTTTCACATTTAAAAAAAATGGATTCAATTCATTGGAAATAAATAATAAAAATAATTTAATTTTAAGCTGTAAAAATATATAACTTAAAATTTGAAAATATTTATAAATAAAATAAATCTACAGAGATAAATAATATTTTAAGTTGGACCGAATTGAAAAAAAAAAAAAAAAAAAAAAAAAAAGTGGAAAATAAGAAAAAATTTCAAATTTCTTTCTCTCTCCTCAATTTTTTTTAGTCAAACTTAGTAAGAATGACGATTTGATATTTAGTTCATATTCTTTTTCATTCTATCTTATACCTTTTTTATTATTATTATAATTTTCTCTTCTGAATCAGAATCATATGCTGTTGCTTTTTTTTTTTTTTTTTCTTTAATTAAATTATTTTAGAAATAAATATTTTTATAATTGAGAAAACTGTGATTGCATATATTCTAAATTATAATAGTTTTGAATTTAGTTTTAGACAACTGTGATAAATTCAGTTCCAGATCTACCTTTCCAAAAATCATATGAATTGATTTTATTTAATTACAAAAATCATAAAAATCAAATTTTAAACTGATAAATCCTTTCACTAGTGTGATAAACTTCAATTTCAAATATTAAATTAGTTTTTTTTTTTAATGAATAAAAGATATTATTACAATGAATTTCAACTCAAATTGAAGATTATTTATTTATTGAGAAAAAAATGGCTCACACGTCAGCAGTTTAATATTATCGTCCACTAATGTTTTCTTAAAAAAAATCATATTCTAAAATATTAATGTGCTGGCATGCAATAATTAAGTGATTGCTATTATTTTGTGTATCAAAAGGAATAAAAAAAGGAAGAATGTTGTCTTCGGAAACTTTATTAAAATATATATTAAATTTCAAAATCACTTATTAAAAATATTAGTGATATATTTGAACCTGCCAGTTATATATATATATAATAATTTAATAATTTCAAATAAATTATGATGGAAGTTTTGATTTTTTTTTTTTTTAAAAAAAATTATTTAAATATTTGCAACTTGCTTCGAATCTGGTTTTGGGCCCCTAGGCCTGACAGTGAAAATGGGCCGAACAAACGAATTCAATATGGGCCGAGTAATAAATGGGCCGAACAAACGAATTCAATATGGGCCGAGTAATAAATGGGCCGAACAAACGAATTCAATATGGGCCGAGTAATAAATGGGCCGAACAAACGAATTCAATATGGGCCGAGTAATAAATGGGCCGAACAAACGAATTCAATATGGGCCGAGTAATAAATGGGCCGAACAAACGAATTCAATATGGGCCGAGTAATAAATGGGCCGAACAAACGAATTCAATATGGGCCGAGTAATAAATGGGCCGAACAAACGAATTCAATATGGGCCGAGTAATAAATGGGCCGAACAAACGAATTCAATATGGGCCGAGTAATAAATGGGCCGAACACGAATTCAATTTGGGCCGAGTATAACGTCGAAGTCCATCAAATTTTCAGTGAATGATAATTGAAATTCAGGTAGCCAATTAACTGTGTAGTACAAAATCACCCATATCATATTTAATTAAAATATAATTTTGGTATTTGTATTTTAAATTTTGTTACTGTTTAGATGTTGTTTTTATAATTGTATTTGGTAAAGTTAGTATTCACAAAAACTCGCAGCAAAAAAGCACTCTTTTCCCTCCAAAAGGCTATTTGTGTTTAAGAAAAAGCAGTTAAAACTTGTAACAGAAACCAATCTTCACACACGCTGTCACCATCTATCTTCCTTTTTCACAAAAAGCCGTCGCCGTTAAGTTGGCCGTGACGTCCGTCACCGGTAGGGACACAATCACCTTGCCACGTCCAAACGATGTCCTTCAACGCCGGCCGAACGTCTTCTTCACAGAACTTCGAATATTCCAGAGTATCCCCGGCCGACTTTGAAAATTCCACTATGGCAACTTCCGGCGCTATTTCGAACACCTCCGCCGTCACAGATAGCTTTCCTTTTCGCCCCTCCCCTGGACCTTGCAGCCGGAGCTTGAAGTCTTTCACTTCCGAGACCTTGAAGCTCAGTCTCTTCGCCACCGTCTCGATTTTCTCCATGATCGTCGACACTGAGCATCTCGATGTGAATATGGATCCCGTCTTCCTTTTGTTTTCGAATAAGCTCGATAGATCGAATCCCGATGACATCGTCGATATGAACTCGAACGCATTGAAGAATTTTGGCGTCGATAGTTTTGGACTCTCGGAATCGGAATCCTCTGTTTTCGCTGTGACTAATTCTTTCATCGTGAACGAGAGCGATCTCGAGAAATCTTTGCGGAACCAAGGAACTCGCGTGATTGCTCCGATTGTGATTCGTCTTTCTGGATCTACGACGAGGATTTTTGAAATCAAACGCTTCGCTTCAGCGGAGAACCATGGCGGACATTCGAATTCGGCTTTGAAAACCTTCTTATACATAGTCATGATGTTCTCATCCTGAAATGGAAGAAATCCTGCTAACAAAACATACAAAATCACGCCGCAAGACCAGATATCGGCTTTGGCTCCATCGTAGCCCTTTCTTCTTAGTACTTCCGGTGCGACGTAGGCCGGAGTCCCGCACTGCGTGTGGAGAAGACCATCGTTCCGAAGCTGTTCAGGTAGAGCGGAGAGTCCAAAGTCGGAGATCTTGAGATCTTCGTTCTCATCCAGCAAAAGATTCTCCGGCTTCAAATCGCGGTGAGAAACTCCACGACTATGACAGTAATCGACGGCACTGATTAACTGCTGGAAATACTTCCGAGCCACATCTTCCTTGAGTCTTCCTCTTGCAACTTTGGCAAAAAGCTCACCACCGCGAACATAATCCATAACGAAGAAGATCTTCGTCTTCGTCGCCATTACTTCCTTCAACTCAACAATGTTTGGATGACGAACAAGACGCATAACGGAGATCTCGCGCTTGATCTGCTCCATCATCCCTTCCTTCTTGACCTGATCCTTGTTTAAAACCTTAATCGCTACACTATCTCCAGACTCCAATTCTTTTCCATAATAGACCTTAGCAAAAGTCCCCTTCCCAAGCAACCTCCCAATCTCATATTTACCAAACAGAACATGCCTCTCCTCCATTAAAACAGAGAATCCCCAAACACACACACACACACACACACACACACACACACACACACACACACACACACACACACACACACACACACACACACACACACACACACACACACACACACACACACACACACACACACACACACACACACACACACACACACACACACACACACACACACACACACACACACACACACACACACACACACACACACACACACACACACACACACACACACACACACACACACACACACACACACACACACACACACACACACACACACACACACACACACACACACACACACACACACACACATTTCAAATCAAGGCCAATTCCGAATCTAGATCAGAAATTCACTTACAATCGTGGAAAAATACAGCAACGGAATCGAGGAAAGGACAGCGTAGATACCGATTCCGACGGATTCCATCGGGGAAATCTAGAGATGGTGTGTGAAATTATAAGAATCAAGGCTTGAAACTGGGAGAGATAGTTGACTGAAGAAGAGAGAAATAGGTAAAAACTGGGAACCGCCGCGATTCCTGGTTCTTGAGCACACAGAAAGGATTCCTTACCGTGGTTTTTATACATGGAGGAGAAGCCCATGAGCCCCAAAAGTAGGCATATACACTACCTGTATTATAATAGGACAAAAATATAAATAATCTTAAATTCTTAAAATAAGTCCCCTCTAAAATTTAAAAAATACCTATTAAATTAAAATTTTAATTTAGTATTTAATAAACTAAATAATTTTATAAATATATATAAAAGTGTTAAAATTTTAAAATTTTTATTTACGAAAAATATTATTAACGACATTTTTTTAAATTTATAATTAAAAATAAATTGTATGTGTATAAATTTATTTATTTAAAAAATGTGAATATTAACCTAAAATTAATATTTTTATAATATAATTATAAACAATCAAATATCTTTGCCCACTTGGCTTTTCCCCTAACTAATCTCTTTTTTATTTTTATTTTTTGGAAGTTTGGTTTAATCAACCCTTGTAATTTGGCTGCTAGCAATGATGTCTAGCAACCATTAACCAATATATTTATTATACAAACATTATTTAATTGTCATCAATTAATTTAAATTATCATTTAATTTATTTTTATATAAAAAAGTTGGTTGATTGTGACGGGTTAGTCCTTATAATAGCGTTTTAAGATTTCTTAACCACTAAATTGATACATAACAAAATCTAAAAGAAAGTTTAAAAGCTGTCTAAAACACGCGTGAGAGTCATACTCCTAACTTAGCCCGCAATTGACAATAATGAACAATAGATTTACGTTATTAAATAAAAATATAATTGTGGGTATCTTAGAATTTAATATATTTGATAAGTTTTTTTTTTATAATTAATTTATTGGTTTTGTGATTGAATAATTTAAATAGAGTTTACTATGATATAATTTCGAAATTAAGGAAGAGGGGGAAATAAAAAAAATATTATTATTATTGTTTTTTAAATTATTATTTTGCAATTTGGATAAGATTTAAAAATTATATTTAACAAATGGAAAATAAAAGAATAAGGGCAACTCTGTTTTTTTAATTGAAATTTATAAAATTTAATGTTTGTAAATAGAATTCCTTTGTAAATTTAAAATCATATCGTTACTAAATTATATAAATTTTATTTAAAAATAATACTTATCAGATTACAATTTCATTGCTTTTTTTTTTTAATTAATATTAAATAGCTCGAAAATTGAACTTATTTAAAATATATATATAGAAATTCATCGTGTATTTTAGAACATACTATATTCTAGCTGTATAGTTTTGATACATAGTTAATTTAGGCTAAAAATTAAATGTTTATGTAAATTTCTTTTTAAAGATTATTAATGTACCTTTTATAATTGGATAAATTAATTTGAAACTAACAAAAAAATAATAATAATTAATTTTTGCACTTTTCTGTTGAAAGTGCAAAAATTATTTGATTTGGTAAGGTTATAAATACATTTTGAATATTGGAATTTAAATTTTATTTTTCAATTTATCGATTTGATTGATTTGTTTGTTATTTTTTTTTCCACTTAATTTAGACGCGATGGACCCCACCAGCTTGTCGGAAGCAAATTCTTTTACGTAGAAAGTCAAGAGCGCGTGGGGCTTGGAAATCAAGCATTGTCTCGAAACAACCGGCGGTAATCCCGACCGGAGCATGGGGGTTTGCCGACGCGGATTATTTAGTCTTAAATTTTTTTATTATTCTCTTACGTGTCATTTAATTTAAGAATTAATAGATATATGGTAATTAAAATATATTTTAAAATAACACGTAAAATAAAATTAGTCTACATAAAAATACTATTATAATTTTATAGGATTAAATAATATTTATTTTTATTATATAAAACTAATTATTCGTAATGTCGTGGCTTTTTTATTTGTTTGAAAAATTAAAAAAATGGCAAATATGCACTTACCTATAAGCCGTTGATGTTGTTTTTTTTTGCTTGCAACTCCCTTTCGAAATTTCTCTACCCGTTTTCTAAAATTTTCTTCTTAAACTGGGGCCAGAGGCTCGAGCATACGTCGTTTGGCCGTAGGCGATGCAAGAACGAATTGACTTAACTAACTTGTTGCTGGGAGGTGTGTGCCACACCATGTCATTAAAAGTAGTGTGATTGCGTAAAACTATTAATTATTTTATTTATAATTAAAGTTTAAATGTAATATTTTATTTATTTTCATTTTCATTTTGGAACTTTTCCATATTTTGAGAAACGAGGACAAAGCAAAGTAAAGCGCCCCGTTGCCTCCAAGGGGCATCATTGGAATAAAATAAAAATAAATAAATCAGGTCCCGCTGGCGCGGCTCACTTTGATAAAGATTATCCGGCGCTTAGCCGCTCCATTAGCGGCTGCTCAATTTTTTAAAATTTTTAAAACATTATTATTATTAATCATTGTATTAATTTATTTCCGAGGGAAGCAAAATTATATTATACGGAAAATAATGATAATAAAAAATAATTAAATACATGCCAAATTCAAAATTTAAAATTGAGATGTTTCCAATAATAATCCACATGGCGAGTTTTGATTGGTTTATTTATTTCCAAAAAAAAAATATTATCGCGAGGAATTTCTGCCTTTTTAGTGGGAGGCAGCTCCAACTACTTAATTAGCTAAGGAAATTAATAATTTAGGTTAAACTCTATTTCCATTACACCAATAATTAGGGGTTTTAAAGTTAATTAAGACGGTCCCATAAAAGTTAGTCATGATAACCTAGCCACGCAACTTAAAGGGCAGGGCATGGGCAGCGACCTTCTAGCCAATGGTTTCGCACCACACCTCATTTTTGCTTGGTAATGGTTGGTGTGAAAGCTTCCATTCGTGTCGAGCCACGTACTACAACCCCCACCTTTTTTTTTTAATTAAAAATAATTTATTTATTTTTGTTTCAATTTGATCCTCAAAGAATTGTGTAATTTCAAATATATCCTCAAATGGGTCCCAAGAAAATAACTTGATAATTTTTATTGGTTTTATTGATTTTTATGTTTAAAAAAAATACAAAGAGAAAAAAAATTATAATTATGAAATTTTTATTATTTTAAAGCGTATAAAATAATTATAGAATGCAGTCATATTATTTATATTATTATTTTACTTAATAAATACAAAAATTATATTATTTTGTGAGGAATATTCTAGTAAGTGAATTTACTTCTATTTTTTAAATTGAGCTATAGTTTAAAAAATATTTTAAAAACATATTAAAAAACAAAAAAGCAGATAAATCATTACTTTTATTTATTTATTTATAAATAATTGTTATCAAATAAAATTTTAATTCGTTTAGAGTGCTAGAGCATATTTGCGTGGCCCCACGTACAGGGAAAACGATATGATAAGCCATTATTTGGATTTGAAATATATATATTAGTTTTGAATATTTGGCAAGCCACGTATGGACCTGAGAATTTTGTTTCCGTTGAGCGTGTCGACGTGGCCCAGTTAAAATCCAGCTGGACAGTTTTTTCATGGGCAAAGACAGTGGGCATGATTGCCACGTCATCGTCACCACTACCAATAATTCATCTTTTAAGCTACAATGACATTTTTTCCATTGCTTTCGACCCATACATCACCCCCATGTGCCCCTCGAATGATTGATACAAGATTTTGTAGGTACCCGTTGGGTTGAAGTTGAGTTTATGTTTGATATGTGTTGTTTAGTATTGTTAACTTACGTTTCACGATAAATTCGTCATTTAATGTTTGGAGGGAGGAAAGTCGGCCTACCTAAATTTTTCGAGCTTATGTAGAGTTGGCCCAACTAAGCTTCTCGGGTTCGTGTAAATGATTCTTATTAACTTTTTATTTTTATTTTTTTTTGTGTCTAGTTTAATTAATTAAACAAGCGGATAATTTAGAGATTCAAACCTCTAACCTATTGATTACTAGCTAAGTGTCTAGTTTTTATTTTTAATTACAAAATTGAAAATTTTCAAGCTTCCACATAATATGTCTTTTAATTTAAAAAATATTTAAAATTAAAAAATTACTATGATTTAAGATGGAAAAAGCTATTTATCTAAGAAAATTACTAATTTACCCTTTTTCAGGTTAAAATCCGAAAACTACCCTTCAAAATTACTGTCATATTATTTAAAAAAAACTGCAATATTATTCTTATTATATACTCAAATCTGATATATTAAAAAAAAAAAAATATATATATATATATATATTCCCTTTTCATTATTTATAATAATTATTGGACTATTTGAGTGGGCTTAGATGGGCCCAACGAAATTTGGAACAATGAAGCCCATAAAAATGGGCCGAGATAGGTCCATTGAGCTCCAACTCCAATGTATTTTTATTTGTTTTTAATTACACTATTACGAATTTAAGATTCTACTTTCGTAATTATGAATTTTAATCAGAGGATTTTGGTAATTTCACATTACTCCATAATGTTGAATTTTTTTTATCCAATATAGTATCTCAACTAATTTTAATTTTTACATAATATATTTGATATTTTTCAGAATTTCCGATATTTTCAGGCCCATTAATAAAACTCCTAGCCCGCGCCCAGTCCAGTTACAGTTCCCTCCTCTCCCAGTTTCCTTCCAGAGAGAGAGAGAGAGAGAGAGAGAGAGAGAGAGAGAGAGAGAGACGTGGAGAAGTGCGGGAAGGGGCAAATTTGTGGAGCGAGAAGGTGAATTGCAGAACGTTGCAGAATGGACGAAGAACAGATAGCGAATTTTGTGTCAGCGTACTTGAAGAAGAAGGGTTTCAAAGAAACGGAACAAGCTTTTCAGGATGAGCTACGCCATAACAAGACTAATTCATCCTCTTCAGCCTCTTCCATTGACCTCGACTTCGCTAAGCGCTTGCTCTCCTTCTCCGAGTAATTTCTCTCCTCTTGTAATTCATCTCGATTACGAACTTTCATTTGCATTTTGTTAGTTCTTATGTTGTGCGAACTTTTGAATCAGTCGAACCTTTGTTTGTTTTGTATGTTGAGAAATTATAAAGTTTGAAATGTTTTTTTTAAGGATCTATGGTTGTAAACTAGAATTTTTTGTGGAGTGTTACGGACGATGGGTTTAAGAATAGAGCGAATGGTTTCTTGTAGGATGAACTGATTTTAAATGCTTTTGATTATAACGACTAGACTTGTACCCTAGCTAATGTTAATCCCTTGAGAGCTACGTACTCGAAAATGCTGATCATATCTTGTGGGGTAGCGTATTCTCAATTTACGTGTACTTTTCCGGAGGATTAGGAGCTTACAAGAAACCACTTCATTTAGAAGCAAATTACAAAAGATTACTGTTTAGTAACAGTTAGAGAGAGTCCATGATGGAGCCTGGAATTTGGACTTTTTTTTTTAATAAACTTTGTGGGACCTCCAAATCTCCATATCCATTTAGCTAAAATAATATAGGATGATTCCACATAGTTCCATATTATTTTGTTTCACAAACCATGCAAAACCTCCAAATCCATTTAGCCAAGAGTGCTGAATTTTCAAACAGAAATTTCCAATCTCAAAGCCTCCCAAGAGATGGGATAATTGGTTCATCTCCCAACTGACGTTATGCAAGCCAAAATCTCCTTTTGAACCTTTCCAAGAGGAATGTGGAATGAATTTGTCCAAAGATGTGGCCACCTTTGATGGTCATTTAAACTAAGGTAGTATGGAGGCATGCTAGAAAGGGTAGCTTGTATAAGAATGTACCTACCTCCTTTTGATATGGAAATATGTTTCTACGTTGAGCTCTCTCTATCACAAGCTGCCAAAAAGATAAATAGGTTGAAAGCCAAACATAGTCTACAGCCAAATCTAAAGCAGCCAATTCCAAATCACTTAGTATATGTAACATAGTCTACACACACTCTCATTACACATGTTTTCATTTATGTAGCAATTAGAAATTTTCTTTGAGATCTCTCTTCGCTTTTGGGTTTAGAAGGATAGCAATTATGTCATGGTTGCCATCCTCATTCTTGTTTATTTGCTTCTTTCATTAACATATTGTATTTTATTAAACAGAAGTATTTATAGAGTTTTTTTTTTGCTCTTTATTGTTTTTGTTTCCAGAGTAGAGAATATTCCAGCCAGATACCTTGAAGGATATAGCAAGCTTAGGTCCTGGGCTTACAACTCGCTAGATTTGTACAAGGTAAGTAGTTGTTTAATTTTTTCCTTGAATATATGATTCATTCTAAACTTTTCATTCCGATAATGAGAACTTTAATTCTTGCATTTCAGCATGAGTTGCTTCGTGTGCTATATCCTGTGTTTATCCATTGTTTCATGGATCTTGTGGCTAAAGGACATATTCAAGAAGGTTTGCAAACTAATCTTTCTTTTACAGTCTCATGTAATGGAGAAACGTATGATTAATTTTTTATTATTTTGCTTGTTATCTTCCAGCTCGAACCTTTTTCAATAGGTTCCGTGAAGACCATGAAATGTTGCACCTACGAGATCTACAAAAGTTGGAAGGCGTACTATCTCCTTCTCATTTGGAGGTTTGTTGTTAACCAGTAATGACTTTCTTATGTTCCTGTCATTGTTTTGTGGCGATGGCACTGGTTTTGACATTATGATGATAATATCTTCTAGGAGATGGAATTTGCTCATTCTCTAAGGCAGAGCAAAGTTAACATAAAAATATGCCAGGTAATCCTTAGGTTTTCAATCATTATTTAGTATCATGTTCATGATTATCATGCATTTGCTCGATTATCTATCGGTCATTTTACATCTCTCATGAACAGAACTGAACTAATCAAACTATATTTTCTGAAAGGTTTTATTTTCCAATTATGTTGTTTAGTACTCCTATGAGATGCTACTTCAATATCTTCATAAGACCCAAACCACAGTGATACTTGGGATTATCAATGAGCGTATCAACTTCCAAGGTCTGTTTCCTTTTAACACTTGCTTCAGATCGTCTAGCTTTTATGCAAGTTGTAAGTGTTTTATCTTCTGACTCTATTATAAGCTTCATCTGGTTTTGCAGTTTTCCCTGGTCAGCCTAGCTCAATATCTGATGATGCTGAACTTGTGACACTCTCGGGAAGCACCCAGGAGACTGCCAATCAGATAAATAAAAAAGAAGTCCAATGGGGGGTGGGTGGGCAAACTACCAACTTACTTAGCCTATACGTTCTGATCTTTGGGTTTATTAATTATGCTTGGTTGTGGTTTTTTCTATTATTATTTTGTTGATAAGCTGTGACATCTTTGGTCCTTTTCTCAATTTAAAATGTAGAAAGATATCCTTCAGTTTTCTCTAAAAGAATTAAAAATTATGTCAAAATGTAAATTACAGCAACAGTCTGTATGTGCTGTTTATGGGTTTTCTTTTCTCTCTTCTTCCTTTGTTTCATTTTAATTTTTTCTGATTTGACATCCTCTTCAATTTCAAATTCCTTGATTGTTATATTTAAATTTATGTTGGTAATAGTTACTTGAAGATTCTTTAGAAGAACGCTTGGAGAAAGCTGCTGGTTTGCTTTCAGATTCTGAGAAGGCTGAGGTAGAAACCAAGGATGGTGATGTGGATGAGAATAAGGTACCTGTGGTGATTCTGTGCTTCTTATCTTTAGCGGATATACTGTCTTTTATCTATAAGTTGTATTAAATTGCTACTATTTTATAAATCTGCATCGTATTATTGTTTATTGTAAAATCTCATGAGTTGCATGTCCTCATTTGCTTGTTTAGAAAAGAACAACTGAGGGAGGAAAGCAAGGTGCTTCAATTAAGAAGGTCAAGAAGGACAAGACTGCCGGTGCACCTGGGAAAACTCTGAGGGCTGAAGCTAATTCTGCATCTATGGCGCCACGAGTGAAGCCAGAGCTTGCTTTACCTATAATGTATTTTCTTGAATCATATGTTATTTTGTTGCTACAGTCATAAAATATAGCTCTTAGCTAAGTGATTACTGTACTACTACAGCCACACTGCTCTTCCTTGCTATTGATTTGTCGTGTTGATTGCTTCCAGTACAACAGAGGTGGAACAATCTATTCTTGAAGACTTGAGAAACCGTGTGCAGTTGAGCTCTGTTGCTCTGCCATCAGTCAGCTTTTATACCTTCATTAATACACACAACGGGTATCCATCAAGTTTTCTTTCTGTTTCTGCTATGTCAACAGTTTATTCAGTCTCAATGCGCATGCAGTTGATATCATTTATTCTGATGTAGTTTAAACTGTTCATCAATATCTCATGATGGAGCTTTAGTTGCTGGTGGATTTTCAGACTCTTCTTTGAAGGTAGGTCTTCTTTTTAAGTTTCTTAGGGTGGCCTAATTATTATTTGCTCACCTAAAAGATCTTGGTGGTTCTCTGCAGGTTTGGGACATGGCAAAGCTGGGACAACAGGCTGGCAATAGTAAGTCTGTTAAAATAAGTTGAGCTGCCATGGGCGGTTTTTTCTGTTTCTGGCTTTTAGTTTTTATTATCATACTGTTAATATCTTATGCTTTTAAGAAAAATTATATATAACAACCTTTTCATGTATGTTGGTGCTCATTTCAATATTCATGTGATATAACAATAGCCAGGGGCTCTGGAACACAGATTAGGTTTGGTTATTTCAAGGCATTTGTGTTTATCCTAGTAAATTGGTGTAGATTTATGAATATAAACTCATGCTCAAATGTCAAGTTTATACTCATTACTAAAGATATCATGTTATTGATATTTCATGTGTACTCTTTATGTAAAGGAATGCCAGTAGAGATCTTTCTGGTTTTTCATAATATGTACTGAAGTTGTATAAAATTTTATAGTGCTTCTGATTTTCCCTCCACCCTTTTCCTTAATTCTTGAGGAATTTCTTATCTCCTACTTCATGAGAATTGATTCGTCGTTTCATTATTCCAGCTTTGAGCTAAGTCACCAATTGTTTAGCATTCCCCCTTCCCAGATTTCATTATCAAATAGAACAGCTCGCTTCCTCTTGGTGTCACACTAATCATCATCATGAATTGTTTTTTCTAATAAATTCCTTTGCTCAGACATTTGAGAAGAGAATTTGACTTTCACTATCACGTCTATCAGCTGTTTTGCAGGATGAAAACGACATGTCTACTAGTGATCCAGTTACAGGGCATACAAGTGGGAAGAGGTCTTATACATTATTTCAAGGTCATTCTGGGCCTGTTCACTCTGCCACTTTCAGTCCCATTGGGGACTTTGTTCTTTCATCCTCTGCAGACACAACTAGTATGATCGTACTGGCCCTCTATTTTCTTTGAAGTTTGGTTATGATTTTCTTTTTTTAGATTTTGAAAGTTTCTGTTTTCCTGCTGCAGTTCGATTGTGGAGCACAAAACTAAATGCCAGTCTTGTTTGCTACAAAGGTCACAATTACCCAGTATGGGATGTTCAGGTAAACATTTTATATCAGATATCTATGGTTGTGGCGTAGGTTAACTGGTATGTAGGTTACCTGTATTAGTTAGAGGAAGAAGGAATGTCTGGCAATGCCTCTACACATACCCACAACTTTTGATTATGGTTGGATTCTGACTTCTTTTTCTAGTATTTAAAGAAAAAAACCAAAGCACTAGGTGAAAAGTCACAACACAAGCAAAGAAACACAGATGCATTTTTCTAAACGATCAAGTCTTGGACAGAGCAAGAAAATGTTCATTAAATATATATATATATATTTCTAAGATATATGAGTTGAAGTGAATGGCATTTGCTTTGCTTGGGTCAGGACATGGTTTATTACTGGGATGAACACCGTATCTAAAAGAGTTTTGTCTTGCTACTTATTCCTTCAAATGCTGGTCCCGTCTGTTCAAGGTGTCGTGCCTGTATTTTTAATGTCATTACTTATCGCTTTTGTTGTTTGTTTTCAAATTCTAGTTTCTTAATTCTTATGAGTAGAGAGGTTGCTCACTTTTTTTTTTTTCTCAAGCTTCAGTAGACTTTTCTGTTTATACTTCATTTTAATTTGCATGTGGTACTTGGACTTTTCTACTTTTAGATATATTGTGCAATGTGAAAGATTTCGTCGTTATATTTAATTTCCTGGTGCAGTTTAGTCCGGTTGGACATTATTTTGCTAGTTGTTCACATGATCGAACTGCAAGGATCTGGTCTATGGACAGAATTCAACCTCTAAGGATCATGGCAGGACATCTATCCGATGTGGATGTGAGCAGTTCATTCTTTATTGCTTCTCTGATCTTTAATTGCTTATATATAAAGTTGGGAGCGGTCGTTAGAATATTCGAGCAGACAGTAGTACCATTTTTCTTCCTACCTGTGTTGTCTTTTCCCCCTCAAATTTAAGCATTATTCTCTCCCTGCGTTCAGTTGTGTTCTTATTTGTAACTAGTTTTCTTCTGTATCGGTCCCTCTCTCTTGAATGATGGAAGTTTTTACACTGATTTCCGTAGTTTAAAACCTCATCTTCAAGAATTAAATATTTAAGCTTTTCCAGATCAACTCTTTTTTGTTGTCTGATCCTAGTGTTTCTGGTATAATATGATCCATGACAAATCTTACATCTTCAGTGTGTTCAATGGCATGCCAACTGCAACTACATTGCAACTGGGTCGAGTGACAAAACGGTTAGATTGTGGGATGTCCAGAGTGGGGAATGTGTTCGAATTTTCATCGGTCACAGGAGCATGATCCTGTCTTTGGCAATGTCACCTGATGGTCGGTTCATGGCATCCGGTGATGAAGATGGTACAATTATGATGTGGGACCTATCAACTGGTCGCTGTGTTACACCTTTGATTGGACACACATCATGCGTTTGGAGCCTTGCTTTCAGGTACATAAAAGAAAAATTCCACCCCCTCCCCACCTCACCCAATATCCACGCAAGTAATTATCCAATATTTGATGTATATTCCATTTCAGTTGTGAGGGCTCTCTCCTTGCCTCTGGCTCTGCCGATTGCACAGTGAAATTATGGGACGTAACTTCAAGCACAAAGCCACCTAGAACAGATGAAAAGTGAGTTCTTCCTAAAATAGTTTAAGATGTTTCAGTTATAATTATTTAACATTTGCATATTAAACGTCTCTGTTCTCGTTAACAGCAAAAGTGGAACTGCCAATAGACTTAGATCCTTGAAGACTCTACCAACCAAATCAACTCCAGTTTACAGTTTGCGGGTATCGATCGACAGACTAAACTAGCATTTTTTAAAATTTATTTCTTCCCATAACATTTCCCTAAATAATTATATCTTCTTTCTGATTCAGTTCTCTCGGAGGAATCTCTTATTTGCAGCTGGGGCTCTCTCCAAAAGTGCATCAACGGCTTGACACTCTTCGTTTGTAGTCCATATTTAATAAACTTTTCCTGATAAGATCTCTTTTCTAACGTTCCATTTATTGGCAATTTAATAGTGTATCATTTCCAGCCAAACTTTTTGTGCAAAAGGACGTCTTGACATTATCTTATCCATGTAAGAATTATTCTGTTCATTCCAAATTTTGAAGTGAAATGACTCGTACCTGCAGGGCTTACCTCACCACAAATGATTGTACTGTTAATGGGAATAAAGACGAGAAAATTTGCAGCTAAAAAGAATTTTGAGATAAGAAAAGTGTAAAAGGATATGAACTGTTTGTTCAATAGGGTCTTTGAAAAGGGGGAAAAACAAGTGCATAGATAAAGACGACGAGAAAGTGTTAGTACAGATAAGAAAGTGCCAAGCTTTCACTGTTACTCAGGGTAGTGAACAGGCTGATAAAGGTAGAGTACAGTATTATACCTGAATTGATGGCATCTGTTTTACTACTTCTGCCATTTCAGTTTCAAATTGTACTGTATCTTTTAGTCTTGTTCTTCATTTGGCATTCATGAAAAATTGAACTGTTCATGGAAGCCCATCTAGAACAGTAGATTCTGACTTGGTAGAGGCAAGCTAAGAAATGATTCTCATGTTAACTGTTTATCAGGGTTGGAGATGGCAGTGCACATTTACTGCTAAAGCTCAGTAAGTATAAAGTATAAAGCAGTGCACTTTTGGATGCCCTACTACTTATAGGCCATTTTCATACATTACATCATATGTTTACACATCTTATTCTCTTGTTTGGAGCTTCAAACTTCACTCTCATTGGTTGTTTATACTGCAATTTCATCCATACTTCTAATGTCTGTGATTATGTTAGCACGAACCGATGAGATTATGTGTTCTTCCATCGTCTTCTCGGTTCTTGAGCTCCTCCTTGGCAGGCTGCAGCACATCAATTATTCAACCAAAAGATATATGTATGTCAAACATGAATTCTTATAATGACGAACTGTTGACTGGAATTGTTGTTTTTAGATGAGAACTGATCTGCTTGGAATGTTACAATTACGTTGACATTATCGAGTCGGATGCTAATATATTTCGTTTTATGATCATCACAGAATCCACAACAGGCAACTGGCAAAGGAAGTTGTTGGCTTACATTTTATGATCAAATGCTACTACTTATCTGAGTGTGGAAGTCCAAAAATCAATAATCCTTTTTAGATGAATGCTCAACTCAATGCCCTGCATTAGAAGAGTAGACATCAGTTCATTGAACCCTTTCTCAAGGTTTATCCGTAGAATGTGTTTGTCGTATGATTCTACCATTTGATGTACTAATTCCCGTCTCCTTCAGTTTCATCCTCGTTGAGATGGGGCGAGGGGGTTTGAGATGACCTCCATCCGTTATTCAGGGATCGATATTTCATTGTCCTTGCTTATCCACCATATAAGTCTGAATCAAGAAAATATCATTATCATGAGATCTGTGATACAATGGTAGTGCGTTTGACTTCCAGTTTACCAATTGACCTCTTCGAGTGATACCCAAATAAATTATTAGAACTTTCTTAATAACAAAATATTTTAGCAAAACATACTTATCGATTCAACTGCGGCATTCATAAAATCTTCCGCCATTAAAGAACAAACTTTCACACAAGATCTTTCAAGTACTTGATTTTTCTTGTGAGGAAAGACTATGAATAAGCCATGATAAACCTCAATAGCTCAAGAAATGTTTAATACTTAATTTATGGAAGATTATTATTTAAGATGATGGATAAAGCTCAAATGAAAAATCACTCTAACTTACGTTCAAAAAAACATTCTTCAACATGAATAAGATGCACATTAAACATTCCATACGGTTGAATGTTCGATCTCTTGCTTCATACTTATTGAGCTAAAAAAAAATATATATATCATTCATTATTTCATTGATAGAGAAGGCTTATCACATACCTCGAGCTTGCACAAGCTTGTAGACTGTAACTAGTAATATATACCACAAACGCCAATCTCTCAAACGACCTGACTTATATAATCTATAGTTATTCAAGCTCGATGTGTCCGAGATTCAACCTCCAACCAAAATGAAAATGATGAACAAGACCAAAACAAAAGGAGATATATAAGCAGTCAATGAAGTCATAATTAATTTCCAAAATTAAGCAAGAAAAAAAAAAGATCCCACTAATAATATTTTTTTGTCACTGCAATTGACGTACGGCTGTCTTAAAACATAAAACATTTAAAATTACCAGTTTCATTGTTGACAAAACCTGCATAAATGAATCATCTTGTGCTTTTCTTTTGTAGATCCTCCCCCATTAGCTTCTGTTCTAAACCTCAAACAAAAGAACCAAAGAAGAACAAGAACAACAACAACAAGACATGGACTTAGGTTTCCACTTTCAGATCAAAACCAATTGAATGAGAATTATTGAGCCCAAAAATTTGATTTACATCTCAACATCACAAAACCCATCTCAATTCTCACATGAACCATCATAATTGAAGCATATATGAACAATGAACAAAAATTAGACAAAAAAAAAAGGAAGAAAATTGAGTATTTGGGGAGGAAAAAAGAAGGAATTGGCGATGGAAGCTGACAGGCAGAGAAGTGAGCACGCAAGAGCAATGGCATATTATTATACCAAAAGCCTCTGTGTGCTCACTCTCTTCTGTCAACTTCGATTCTACAAACACCATTCCTCGAGAACAACAACAACAACATCAAAGATCAAATTTTGGCCAAATGGGTCGAATCAAATCACTAAAATCTAGAAACCCAGATGAGGAAATTTGCCAAAAATGTCAAAAAGTATCAAAATTCTCACACACCCATATGGATGTTCTTAATAAATTAGGGTTTTGGGTAAAAAGATGACCAAAAAAGCAAACTTTTCTTCTTCTTTTTTGCATAATTATGGTCACAAACATGAAGCAGATACAACATTTCGCCATAAAATGGTCATTGGAAGAACATAAACAGAAACAGAAACAAAAAAAAAAAAAAAAAATGAAAGCTTTTGAGACGAGAGAAAGTACACAAAGCTTTGGGCTTTGGCCATCTTATCAATCACACTGTGTTCTTGATGTTCTTCAAAGCATTCAATCAGTTCATACAAAGAGAGGGGAGAGAGAAATTTTAAAGCTTTCTAAAAGTTGTGGTTGGATCATGCATTTAAGGGTCTAAAAAAGCCTGTCACCAATCTCGACTCATCATCATTAACAATTGGATAACTATTTATCTTTTTAAAAAGCTTTTTCATTTACCCATATGGTATAAACAACTCTGGTTTAACGTTAAAAGTTCAAATTTTCAAATCATCCATTTAAGGGTATAAAGAAGCCCGTCACTCATTTAAGGTTAGAAGTTCAAATTTTCATATCATGCATTTATAGGTCTAAAAAACGTCTTACCAATACACACCGGTCACGAATCTCGACTCACCATTATTAAAAATTTGATTGTTATTTATCTTTTAAACAACGTTAGATGTTCAAATTTTCATGTTCAAGTCAGGGTTGTCCTTTGAAAGGTACAAGAAATGAGAGTAAGAGATGGATAATGAATCCCTGCCGTTGGATTTTGGTTGTACCATTAGAGAGTTTTTATGTCTTGTTGGGAATTGGGCTCGATGGGACTGCGTCAAGAGAGAAGTCAGTTTCCTTCTTTCTTTGTTTTAGGGTATTTTTTTGTTGTGTTTCTATTTTGTTGGTGCTTTTTGTGTGTGTGTGTGTGGATGAAATGGGTTCCTCAACCTTCATTTCCCCGACAACAAATTGTGATGCTCATTGCCTCCCTCCATTGGGAGAGTGATAGAGAGAGAAGAGAAAGCACGGGATAAGATGAATTTGAGTTGATTCGGTTTGACCCGAACTATCTTCTGAGAAATCTATAAACCGACCGAACTCATAAAGTTTTCATTTATTTGAACAAAACCCACTTCAAATAAGTTGATAACTTTGTGAGATCCCATATCGGTTGGAGAGGAGAACGAAACATTCCTTATAAGTACATGGAAACCTCTCCTCGTGAGACTCACGACGATCCGTAACGGGGAGGAATTTATGAACCGACCTAATTCATAAAGTTTTCATTTATTTGAACAAAACCCACTTCAAATAAGTTGATAACCTTGTGAGATCTCAAATCGGTTGGAGGGGGGAACGAAACATTCCTTATAAGGGTGTGGAAACCTCTCTTTTCTGGATGCGTTTTAAGACTATGAGGTTGACAACGATACGTAACGAGCCAAAGCGGTCAAACTAACCAACCTAATTCATAAAGTTTTCATTTGTTTGAAGAAACCCAATTCAAATAAATTGATAACATTGTGAGATCCTTGGAGATGAGAGTGAAACATTGTTTATAAGGGTGTGGAAAATATCTACGTCGGTGAGGCTGATGACGATACGTAACGAGCCAAAGCTAGTGGTGGGCTTAGACGATTACGTTGATCGAATTCTTGAGGTCACCGTATCTTTTCAAACCGTTGAATAGAACTATTCTCGAGAAAAAAGAAAAAAAAGAGTAGGGTTTGGGGACCAATGTTTAATTTGGTAAGGTTAAAAGCAAGGGCACTTTTGTTATGATGAATAAAGAAATTAAAGAAAGAAAGAGAAGGAAAGTGTTTGGTAATGGCTATGTATGGCTAAGGGAACCTCCCCTCCCATCTTCTCTTGCCCTTTCCAACCTTTAAAGGTTAGTCCTTTGGGTTTAGGGTTATTCCTAGGGACAAATTAAAATATTATATTATGTTGAATTAAAAAAATAAAAATAAAAATAAAAATAAAAATAAAAGCCTTTATTAATTCCCATTGAGTCCCACTTTTCTATTAAGGGACTAAGTGTTGGTTGCCATGCATGGACCACTCCTTTATTACTCAATTCATTTTATGTCACCAAACTAAATTTCTCTCTCTCTCTCACGTGTTTAATACATACACGTGTAACTGCACAAATCCAAATCCACCGCTAGTCGATATTGTCTTTTTGGGCTTTCCCTTTCGAGTTTCTGTGATGTCTCACATTGGTTGGAGAGGAGAACAAATCACCATTTATAGCGGTGGATCTGGGTTGTTACAAATGGTATCAGAGCTAGACACTGGACGATGTGCCAACCTTCTCGCTGTTCCCCGAAGAGGGGTAGACACGAGGCGGTGTGCTAGTAAGGACGCTGGACCCCAAAGCGGGTGGATTTGGAGGCGGTCCCACATCGATTGGAGGAAGGAAAGAGTGTCAGCGAGGACGTTGGGTCCCAAAGGGGGTGGATTGTGATGTCCCACATTGGTTGGGGAGGAGAACAAACCACCATTTATAAGGGTGTGGAAACCTTCCCCTAACATACACGTTTTAAAGCCTTGAGAGGAAGCCCGAAAGGGAAAGCCCAAAGAGGACAATATCTGCTAGCATGGATCTGAGCCGTTACACTTCCCCTCGGACATCACAACACCAATCTTTTAAGGTTAATACTCATCTTAATTCAAACAACGTTCAAATCTAATAGACGTGTGAAAAGACATTAAGGGGTTAGTGAGAAATATATTCGTAATAGCTCAAGTCTACTACTAGCATATATTATCCGTTTTGACTCGTTAGCCTCACGGTTTTAAAGCATATCTGTTAGGGAGAGGTTTCTACACCCTTATAAAGAATGTTTCGTTCCCCCTCCAACCGATGTGAAATCTCACAATATTTATCTCGGGAATACTTTTCTCCTATGTCAAAAAAGATTGTCGAACTCTAAATTTAAACGTCAGCATCCTCGCAAAAGTCATAGGTTCGAGTTTCTATCCCTATATATATGTCGTAATAATGTTTGGTTTTAATTTGATTCGATATAAAAATGATTTGAGATTTAAAAAAATATTTTGAGGTGTCCATGGCCATGGGATCCTTTGTCTAGGAATCTTCACAAGTGGGAAGAGAAATGAATTGGATCGGCAAACCCCATGTGAGAATGTGTCGGATCATGCCTCCAACATCATAAACCTTAACATTATATATTTACTTTCCCCTTTTTCTTTCCCATCTTTTAACCCTTTCCTAAATTTCGAAATATCGTTTAAATCCGTCCACAAAAATTACTTATTATATCATTTCAAAGGTCAATAATTTAATCTCGACCCATACAGTAAATATTTTTAGAAGTGGTCGTGTTTGAAATTTACGGTAAAAATGTTCTTACAAATCAAAAGCACTTAAAATAAAAATGCTCCTAAATAGATTATTTTAATGATGTTAGATAATTTTTTTTCTTATAAATTTTTTAAATTCATAATTATTATACCAAATAAAAAGATTAAAATATCGATATATATATATATATATATATATATATATATGTCATTTAGAGCCAAACCTTCTTCCCCAACCCTACCTTTAACTTCCTTTCTCTCTCCTTAATGCTATGTGACATCAGCTTCCACCTACCACCCACCTTTGACCAAAAGTTGACCCTACAAAAATAAATAATTTAATTATAAAAAATAATGTTGTCATATATAATTTTTTATTCAAATTTACATTTTTAAAATTAATTTTTAAGTATGTGAAGTCAACTGTAATTAATATTTAATTAATTAAACAAAATCAAAATATTAATAAAAAAAAAATATATATTTTTTTTATTTTGAGTGATGAGAGTGATATGGGAATCTTAAATTGAAAGGCAGAAAGAGAAGCACATGGTCTCCAAACAAGTACTTTGAATTGAAGTGGAGAGTAAAGTATTTGTAGCACTATCAATTATGGGGTGTCCTATTCATCTCTCTCTTATATTACCCTTTTGGTATAGACAAAATGATCTTCATCCTTACCTTTCATTATTAAAAATACATATTTAGGGTTAGTTTTAGATATTATTCTCCCGACTCGATCAAGAGGTTAGGTTTATAGACGTTCTTGTAACTTTGACGGGATTTGTCCTCTCGACATGTTGGAGGCTTTTCAACTAGGCCATCTAGACATTTGTTGCTGGATTTAAACGCATTTTTGTGGAGACGAGATTAACTGTTTTTAGACATGCTTGTTTTTGTCAAGAGGTTAGGTTCACAGACCTTCTTGTAACTTTGATGAGATTTATTTTCTCGACAGGTTGATAGACCATCTAAACATTGTTGAGGATTATTGGGAGGGAGTCCCACATTGGCTAATTTAGGGAATGATCATGGGTTTATAAGTAATGAATACATCTCCATTGGTACGAGGTCTTTTGGGAAGCCCAGAGCAAAACCATGAGAGCTTATGCATGTCAATTCAAGAGGGCGAGATTACAGCAAAACCATGAGAATGAACTTTGTTCGAGGGTTTCATAGGCCTCAGGAGAGTGTACTTTGATAGAGATGAGGATTGTTGAGAGGGAGTGAGTTCCACATTGGCTAATTTAGAGCTATAAGGACGAGATTAGCTGTTCTTAGACACGTTTCTTTTTATTTAGTTTCGAGGTATTACTTTTACTACTTATTCGGGTTCGGATTTGGCCACTAACCCTCCAACTAAAACCTTTTTATTGTCAAAGAAGTAAGTGGTGACATTGTTTAGTGGAGCATGAAGGACAGCAAATTGTAAAGAAGCAATATTTGTGGGAACAATCCAAAGTCAATTTAGTACAAACATTCAAAGTCAACGAATCCCGACCAAAATATCCATTAAAAAAAACAGTAATAAATAATAAATAATATATTTAAAGTTGACCTTTTGGACCATTTGTTTGGTGGGCTAAGCCCAAATAATGTACCTTACCCGCCCAATAGCCCATTTCCTTTTTATCATATTTTTTAGGTTAACCATTAAAAAATATTTTTATAAATATTATAAAATATTTCCGAATTTTAATTCCGTGAGTTGGAAGTTTCAAGAAGCACGGGAAGCTTCTAAAAATTTCATTCTAATGGTTCATATCCGTATATCATCTTGTCCCGCCCTCTTTCTCTCCTGCTCCTCTTTAATCGGAACAATTTCTTCGCTTTGATCGTAACAATGGCTACTAGAAGAGTTTCCAAGCTCACCTCATCGGCTTTAGCAACTGCTAAAGCGTACAGGATTTCTTGTTCTCCCTCGGTTTCCTCTCGTTGGCCTGCGTCTTGGCGTTGTTCATCTTCTCTCGTCGGTAACTCCTTTGCTCCCTTTTCTGTGCACAATTTTTTCTGCTCCAGACAAGTTAATGGTGGTGCCATGGCGTCGGCCAAGTATTTGGCTACGATTTTCACTCGAAATTTCCACTCTACGCCTCCTTCTAATTACTCTGCTACAGCTTCCTCTCAGGTTTGATTTTGCGATTTTTGAATTTCGGCATTGATTGAAAGTGAAAAAAATAAGATACCTAATTAATTGTTTATCATCCACCTATCTATCTGCTTGTTTATTTGTAAATCAATCTCTTTCTAGTCTGTTTTAGCTTTTCTGTTGCTGTAAGTATCGCAAAATTTTATACACAAAGAGAGCAAATCAACACACCTTCAACTTCGCTCATTGATTTCTTTGTTCGATTATCTAGTTTAGGAGTGTTTTCAAACTTAATCGAAGTTTTGAAAATTGAAAAATGGAAATCACTGTCAATTCAAAATGTTTCCGTTTTGACGAGGAAATCATTCATGAGAGATACTTGAAATCTAGTAGGGAACTCTTTTTTTTTTCCATCCATTTTTATGATCAATTAGAAAATGTCAATGTATTAACAGTTGATGAATGTTCTTTTTAAGCAGATAAATCCGACAGATTTCACTGAGATGGCATGGGAAGGCATAGTTGGTGCAGTTGATACTGCACGGATGAATAAGCAACAAGTTGTGGAGAGTGAGCATTTAATGAAAGCTCTTCTTGAACAGAAGGATGGTTTGGCAAGAAGAATATTTTCGAAGGCCGGACTCGACAATTCGTCAGTTTTGCAGGCTACAGTTGATTTTATATCTCAACAACCAAAGGTACATCTAGATTATACAGATGTACCTATTTTCTAAGTTAAAAAACAATTCATAATCATGTATCTTATAACAGGTAATGGGCGAAACTAGTGGTCCAATAATAGGCACACATCTTGGTTTGATCCTTGACAATGCTCGAAAATATAAAAAAGAAATGGGAGACGATTTTCTATCTGTGGAACATTTTGTGTTAGCCTTCCATTCAGATAAGAGATTTGGGCAGCAACTGTTTAAGAATTTGCAACTAAGTGAAAAAGATTTGAAGGATGCTGTTCAGGCTGTTCGTGGAAATCAGAGGGTGACCGATCAAAGTAAAAATTCAAGTTGAACGTCGTTTGTCACATATTTCGCGTTCTATTTGTTTGTTCATTCTTTTCATTTAATTGTATCTTTATCTTTTCTTTTGAACAAAGATCCTGAAGGAAAATTTGAGGCTCTTGACAAGTATGGGACTGACTTAACTGAATTTGCTAGACGCGGTAAGCTCGATCCCGTTATAGGTAGAGATGATGAAATACGACGATGCATTCAAATTCTATCAAGGAGAACAAAAAACAATCCCGTGATCATTGGTGAGCCCGGTGTTGGAAAAACTGCGATCGCTGAAGGGTATGTTACTGCCTTATTGGATTTATTTTAGGCTATTGTCTGGCGAATTTCCTGCTCCATATTAAATAGGCGATTTCATTGTTTTGCATCTCAAGAAACCTGTGTTTTGAGTTGGTTTATTGATATGGTAATTGAATTCTTCTTCTTGCAGATTAGCTCAACGAATTGTGCGCGGTGATGTTCCAGAACCATTGTTGAATAGAAAGGTTACTTATTTAACCAATATTAGAACTCATGTTTAATTCTATTCATATAAATTTTCTATAAAGTTTGTGCTCCATGTCTCACTATGGCTGCTCGAAGTTCTCTCGGGGCCAATTGTGCTCGAGTATAGAATAACTGATGTACTTTAGATGTCGCTTCATTATTTATTTTTCTTTTGATTGCATTTGTAGTTGATATCTCTGGACATGGGTTCACTGGTTGCTGGTGCGAAATACCGTGGGGATTTCGAGGAAAGATTGAAGGCTGTGCTAAAGGAAGTCACTGCTTCAAATGGGCAAATTATCTTGTTCATAGATGAGATTCATACAGTTGTTGGTGCAGGTTTTTTCTTGTTTCTATTGAACTTCAAGCATTTCTTTTCTGATACATTTGACCAATCTATTTATGATTGTCCTTTATATATCTCATTATTGTGTTTATGAAGCTGTCGTTGTGATGTCGATGGTCAGATCTTGAATTCTCATAGTTGGCTAATGATTTTCATGCAGGAGCTACTGGTGGTGCAATGGATGCTGGCAACCTCTTGAAACCGATGCTTGGTCGCGGCGAACTACGATGCATCGGTGCAACTACATTGAAGGAGTATAGAAAATACATTGAGAAAGATGCTGCGCTTGAACGTAGATTTCAACAAGTGTTTTGTGGCCAACCATCTGTTGAAGATACGATCTCTATTCTTCGAGGGTTACGTGAGCGATATGAGCTACATCATGGTGTAAAGATATCTGATAGTGCACTTGTTTCAGCAGCAGTTCTAGCAGACAGATACATCACTGAACGGTTTTTGCCTGACAAAGGTTACTAAAATTTTAACACTAAGTTTGGTTTATGAACGAAAAACCAACCAAAGCCTTCATATTTTTTTATGGATGGTTTGATTGCTTTTTAAATTAGGATACACAATTTACTAGAAAGATAGTTAAAATTCTTGCGCTGTTCCCTTGAGTTCATGAAGGTCAATTTTCTTTGCAGCCATTGATCTTGTTGATGAAGCTGCTGCAAAGTTGAAGATGGAGATTACTTCTAAGCCTACCGAGTTGGACGAGATTGATAGAGCGGTCTTGAAGTTGGAGATGGAGAAGCTCTCCTTAAAAAACGACACGGATAAAGCCAGCAAAGAAAGGTTAAGCAAATTAGAGCAAGATCTGAGCTCACTTAAACAAAAGCAGAAAGAATTGACTGAACAATGGGATCGAGAGAAGTCTTTCATGACTCGTATACGATCGATCAAGGAAGAGGTAGTTTTAAATTACTTAAATTTGATGTGCATTTCCATACCAAGTTCTTTTCTAATCCCTCCTAAGTTTCAATGACCTTATTGTGTCGAGGATTGTTGGGAGAGAGTCTCACATTGGCTAATTTATCAGAGTCATGCCCTTAACTTAGTTATGTCAATAGAATCCTCAAATATTGAACAAAGAAGTTGTGAGCCTTGAAGGTGTAGTCAAAAGAGACTAAAGTATCGAACAAAGGTTGTACTTTGTTCGAGGGCTCTAGAGAAAGGAGACGAGTCTTGATTAAGGGGAGGCTGTTCAAGGACTACATAGGCCTCAGGGGAGGCTCTATGGTGTACTTTGGTCGAGGGGAGGATTGTTGGGAGGAAGTCCCACATTGACTATTTAGGGAATGATCGTGGGTTTATAAGTAAAGAATACATCTCCATTTGTATGAGGCCTTTTGGGGAAGCCCAAAGCAAAGCCACGAGAGCTTATTTTCAAAGTGGACAATATCATATCCGTGATTTCTAACCAATTGTTTTTAATTTAGAAAATTATGGTCAGTTCCAACGGTGTCTTTTTTCATTGGTAGATTGATAGAGTTAACCTTGAGATGGAAGCAGCTGAAAGAGAATTTGATTTGAATCGTGCTGCTGAGCTCAAGTATGGAACTCTAATATCCCTTAACCGCCAATTAGAAGAGGCTGAAAACAATCTTCAAGACTTTCGAAAGTCCGGAATTTCTTTGCTTCGTGAGGAGGTCACAGATCTTGATATTGCAGAGATTGTAAGCAAATGGACTGGCATACCATTGGCCAACCTCCAACAATCCGAAAGAGATAAACTGGTTTCACTTGAACAAGTCCTCCATCAAAGGATAGTTGGTCAAGATATTGCAGTAAAATCAGTTGCAGATGCCATTCGACGTTCGAGAGCAGGACTCTCCGACCCCAACCGACCCATAGCCAGCTTCATGTTTATGGGTCCGACTGGTGTCGGAAAAACCGAGCTTGCAAAAGCTTTGGCTGGATATCTTTTCAACACTGAAAATGCTCTTGTTAGGATTGATATGAGTGAATACATGGAGAAACATGCAGTTTCTCGTTTGGTAGGGGCACCACCTGGCTACGTCGGGTACGAAGAAGGCGGTCAGTTGACTGAAGTTATTCGCCGAAGACCCTACTCTGTGGTACTTTTTGATGAGATTGAAAAGGCACATCATGACGTCTTCAACATTTTGCTTCAATTGCTGGATGATGGAAGAATAACTGATTCTCAGGGCCGAACCGTTAGTTTCACGAACTGCGTCATGATAATGACGTCGAATATTGGTTCTCACTACATCCTTGAAACTCTTAGTAATACAACAGATAGTAAAGATGCAGTCTATGACTTGATGAAAAAACAAGTTATAGGATTGGCAAGGCAAACTTTTCGACCTGAATTTATGAACCGTATAGATGAATATATCGTCTTCCAGCCTTTGGATGCCACCCAAATATGCAAGATTGTTGAGATACAGGTAATTTCTACACTTTGGTTTTTGTTACGTCGAGTTAGATTTAGTTTTAGCGTATGGTTTTTGTGTTCGTGTTTCAGATCGAACGGTTACGTGATAGACTTAAACAGAAGAACATTAATCTCCATTATACCAAAGAAGCTCTTGAGCTTTTAGGGACGTTGGGATTTGACCCCAATTATGGAGCAAGGCCAGTTAAGAGAGTAATACAACAACTAGTAGAAAACGAGATTGCAATGCTAGTTTTGAGAGGCGACTTTCAAGAAGATGACTCGATCATTCTCGACGTCGATAGATCGTCGTTTGCCAAGGACTTGCCTCCCCAAAAGAGACTGTGCATCAAGAAGATAGATAGCGATTCTAACTCGGAGGCTATGGTTGCCCACGACTGATTTCAGGTACAAACTATGTATGTAGGTGATAGTTTGGTTTTTGTTGATTTCTTTATATTATAAGAAACTGTTTAGAAATTGCAATAATGATTTTGTGTGAATGAAAATAATATGTTTGGAGCTCAGAATTTTGAAATTTTTGGGTCGTAAAAAATAAACGTCAATACCGACATTAAGCTAGTAACCATATGTTTCTCACTTGATCTCTCGTCTCCGCTAATGATATCTTACTAGATGTGATAGTGAAGTAAGTCAGTCATGCGAAAAAGAGTTCGGTATTGAGAACGTCTAGAGAGTAATGTAAAAACCGTCTCCGTTGTCTTGAATAATATGTCTATGATCGTCATTTCCGCACCAAAACATGAATGGTTGCTTCTCAAGAACATATCAACCATGAAATCCATCCATTTTGGCAAACAATTGTGAATTGTTATGATCAAAGACTGTGTAAGGTACATGAAATGAATCCCTCTTTGGGTATCATTTTATTCGTTAGTTTAAATAAGATTTAGTGTATGATTCTTGAGCAGCAAAATGCAGGCAATCAACAACCAGACGTTGATATGAGTGTCCTTTGCTAGGGACGGATGGCCACATTGTCCTTTGCTTTCAGATATTTTATGAAAGTTTGGTGGGAAACTGTCTTATTGTGGTTGGTGCTGGCAACACACCGACGCAAAATTTGACCAACTTTACATACTTTGCTGACATCTTGTTCGTTAATCTCGTAATCTCTCAAAAGTAAGATTACTTTCACTTTTCATACTTAGAAGTAAAATTACTACATGTCAAGCTGGTTTAATTTTAAAGGTTTTATGATACAACCACGAAAAAGAAAGATATATATGTTGATATAGATAGTAACTCATCGTTAGCAGATATTGTTTGTTTTAATTTGTTATGTATCGTCATCAGCCTTACAGATTTATAACATGTCTGTTAGGGGGAGGTTTTCACACTCCTATAGGATCTTACAATTTCTTTAAGTATTTTTTAACCATCATATCTTCCTAATCACTTCATTTAGATGTGGTCTAAATCCTTTCATGTACTCTTCTATTACTTGGGCGTCTTTTGAAATGAACGAGGTATTTTGTAACTGTTTGTTCAAATTCAATATCTTTATTTACAATGTTGTTAAATTAAGGAAATGAAAAAGGGAGACTGTAACGACCCAGATCCACCGCTAGTAGATATTGTCCTTTAGGACTTTCCCTTGAGGTTTTAAAATGCATCTACTAGGAGAAGGTTTCCACACCAAACCACACCCTCATATAAATGGTGGTTTGTTCTCCTCTTCAACTAATGTGGGACATCAGAGAGACATTATGGAAATTGGTTAGAGTTTCTATCGAATAGAGTTATGTAATGAAATACGAACCTAATAAGCTATTTATAAAGTAAATTAAATAATTCATTTAGCAAAGTCAAATACTTTGGTCTAAATGAAAGAATAGCATTGGGCGTTGTCACATCCCGCAGCCAAGCAGTATACTATTGAGGAATGGGAGTCACATTAATATTTATAAGTATGGGTTTAAATTATTTTTCAATCGTGTTTAATATTTATTACAATTTTGTATTTAGAAAAAATTCAGATGTGAACATCTTATAAATAATAATAATAATAATATAATATTTTAATAAAAAATTACTAAAAATAATTATTTAAGGTTATAGAAAGAAAATTTTAATCGTGTTTTTTTCCAATATTTTAAATTATTAATTTTTTAAAAGTTTATTAAACACAAAATTAAAAATTTAAAAATTAATTAAACTTATTACATAGTTTTAAAACGATTTTTATTGAATATGTTAGCAAAATTAGTATATAATAAAATTTTATATTATTAAATTTGTGTTTTAAAAAATTTATAAAAACTAATTGAATTATTACATAAAATAAAAATAAAAGTTTTAAAAAATTAGTAAAGTTTTTTTAAAGTTTGACAAAATTGAAAATTTAAATATTTATTAAACATTTTTGTAATAAATAGTCAGAAAATAAAAAGAAATTAAATTAGTTTAAAAATATGAAAATGTTGGCCGATTTTAAAATTTTAAATGAAATTGATTTTTTTTAAATATAAAGTATATAAAAAATTGAATAATAATTATAAAAATAATTGAATATAAAGAAGGGTAGAGTGGAAAGTAAGCCATCGTTTTTGCCGCTAAACTTAAACACTCGCTCTGCTTTTGAGTTTGTAGTGTGAAGCTCTGTGAAACTAAACGAAAACTTCCTTTTCCAAGAGATTGAAGAACAGAGCGAAATCGAATCAATGATGAATCGCCATTTTCTTCTTCTTGCACCGGAGATTCCTCGTGCTGTTCTTTTCCCTGCAATTTAGTTTCCAAAGCCGTTTGCAGTTTCCGATATGGCTAAGTGTCAAAGAAACGACGTTGGATCTGTAGTTTTTGACCGAGTCTCCACTTCCACTGCCGCCGCCGGCCATTTCCGTCTCTGTACTTCCTTCTCCACTGCTTCATTCCGTAGGAAATTTTTTGATGCTGTAAGTTGTGGTGGAAGTTCACGCTATCGCTATCACCACGACGGCGATGGTACTGTTTCCTCGGCGATTAGGTCGATGTCCGAGATTGTGAAGGAACAGGAGGAAGTGAGACCGAAACGGTCCAATGCCAAGTCGGAGAAGCTATTCGATCTTCTTAGACTGGAGTCGTCGCCGGAAGCGGAGCCGGAGTCAAAGAAGAAGGAGGAGGTGCTGGAAGAGTTCAAATGCGTAGTGAAAAAATTGCAGGATGAAAATTTGGCGGAGAGGAGAACGGCTGCGAGTCGAGTAAGGTTGCTTGCAAAAGAGGATGCAGAAGCGAGAGGAATGCTCGCAATGCTGGGAGCCATTCCGCCGCTAGTTGAAATGCTTGATTTGGAAGACGATGAATCTAAGATCGCCTCGCTCTATGCATTGCTCAATCTTGGAATTGGAAACGATTTGTAGGTTTTTTTCCTTCCAATCCTTCGACTATGAATTGTTTTTTCTTGCTTTCTGTTCTCTCTGTTTGCTTGTTCTTGACATGGTTTATTACTTAATTCGCATTTTTTGGTATCAGTTGTTTTTTTCGTAATCTCTATTTGTTCTTCATTTTGCGTTAGGTTTGTGATCCTCCCGTTTTCCTTTTTTTTTTTTTTTTTTTTTTTTTTTTTTTTTTTTTTTTTTTNTTGTTGTTGCACCGATTTTTTTTTTTTTGTTTTATTGCTTTCTATTCCAATTCCAAGTTCTATTAATTTCTGATTCCATTGTGCTCTTTTTTCCAGTGATTGATATGTCTATGTCCTTGTTTTGTCTCTACCTCACCACACTTCCAACCCCTCCCTCCCTCTCAAAACGAGACAGAAAAAATGAAAAGGAAGGATGGTGAAATTATATGAAATGTCCTGAAGGCATTGGGTAGTTGGGTCCTCTTTTATTTACTCACTATTCTAATTCCTTTTCGCTACCAGAAATAATGGGAAGATACAGCAACGATTAAAAATGGGTTACAATTATAAAAATAAAAATTATAATATTACTCACCCTGCTTGAACTTCATATGTAAATTTGTGCATTGAACTAAAACGAAAATTTCAACCTGTGACTATCATTTTAGAGATCCCTATTTTGGTCCGTCTAGAAATTTTTATTCTTGCCACATGATGATCCCTTTTTTTCTGTCCAATTTACGTGCATTGATTGATATATTTATTTCCGGAGTTATTAGTTCTTCGGATTTTGGTTAATTTTTCACTCTGTTTTCAGGAACAAGGCGGCCATTGTTAAAGCGGGTACTGTACACAAAATGCTTAAGTTGATCGAATCTGATAATTCCCCAAATCCATCTGTTTCAGAAGCCATCGTTGCGAATTTCCTCGGCTTGAGTGCATTAGATACCAACAAACTGGTAATTGGGTCATCGGGTGCAATTCCATTCTTGGTAAAGAACTTACACGACCCAGATCATAAAAGTAGTTCACAAGTCAAGCAAGACGCTCTACGTGCGCTTTATAACCTCTCTATTTTCCCCTCAAATGTTCCATTTATCTTAGAAACTAAGTTGATCCCATTTCTTCTAAACGCGTTGGGAGACATGGAAGTAAGTGAAAGAGCCCTCTCAATTCTAAGCAATGTGGTATCAACCCCAGAAGGTCGAAAGGCCATAAGCACTTTCCCTAATTCATTTCCAATACTGATTGATGTCTTGAATTGGGCTGATTCTCCTGGCAGTCAAGAGAAAGCATCCTACATTTTGATGGTTATGGCGCACAAATCTTACCGTGATAAACAGGCAATGATTGAAGCTGGGATTTCATCAGCTTTGTTGGAACTAACTCTTTTGGGCAGTACATTGGCTCAGAAGAGGGCCTCTAGGATTTTGGAGTGTTTGAGGGTTGATAAAGGAAAACAAATCCCTGATCATTTTGGGGGAAATTCTTCTGCTCCAATTTGTGGTTCCTCTTCATCTTCTTTTACTAATCCAATTCTAGGTTCTGCTGAAGGTTTGGAAGGATTGGATGATTTGGTGAGTGAAGAGAAGAAGGCTGTGAAGCAATTGGTGCGGCAGAGTTTGCAAAACAACATGAGGAGAATTGTGAAGAGAGCCAATTTGCCTCAGGATTTTGTGCCTTCTGATCATTTCAAGTCGCTCACGTCAAGCTCCACTTCAAAGAGCTTGCCATTTTGAATGCTCAACTACAGGGAGTCGTGGTGTTATTGAAGATTCTCAAGTTAGTCTCCCTTCATAAATCCATCTATATTGTGTATCTTGATTTTTTTCTTTAACCTTGGTGGTTGATCAATTGGCCTTTATTGTTTATCATAAAGTTAAAATATTACAAATATATTAAAGATTTGTTTGGTAGATTGGGTCAAATATATGTTAGTTCCTATTGTATTTTTGCAATTTAATCCCTCTATTTCAATTGAGTCTCTTTTAACCCTTATAGATAACTTAATGTGTAACAATCCAAGTCACCACTAGCACAATCTTAGCCACCCCTAACAGATATTGTCTGTTTTAATATGTTATGTATTGCGTTAACTTCACAGTTTTAAACCGCGTCTGCTAGGGAGAGGTTTCCACACCCCTACGAAGAATGTTCGTTCCCCTTTCCAACCAATGTGGGATCTCACAATCCATCCCATTGGGGAGCCCGTGTCCTCGCTGGCACACCGCCCAGTGTTGAGCTCTTATATCGTTGTAACAACTCAAACCCTGTTGTCCGCTTTGGCTTGTTACGTATCACTATTAGCCTCATGATTCGTTTCCCTCTTCAACGAATGTGGGATCTCACGTAAAGCCACCTAAAAAACAAAAATCTTAAAGTCACCTAAAGCCAAGCATAATTCAATTGATAGTTACCATTTGCCCTCCCGAAAGTCGATGTTCGATTCTCCACGGGACAATTGTGAAGTTAAAAAGAAAAATCTTTTAGATTATGAAATCCAAAATCCAAGTGAAGAACAAGATTTGATAACCAAAAGTAATGGGATCCACGAAATCCCACAGTCGAATCAGCAGTAGTTCGTACCATAGGATCTGGAAACCTCTGTGGATGAGTTAGTGATAGAAAATAATGGAAGGCTTCGAGATCCAAGTATTGTAATAAATTACTGGTACCCTTTGTCTCTGATGCAGGACCCTATAGAATTTAATATTTACACGCCACATATTTCTGTCTCAAACACTGTCGGTCATCTTTTTCTTTTCCTTTTTCCTCCTAGAAAGAAGGAAACCAGAGAAAGATATTGTTCTATTTTAGTGTGTTCCTCTTTGAAATTGGAAGGCGTTGTTCAAACTGTGACTGCCTCACTGCCGATTCTTGTCTCCGAATCTTTTACTTTTATGATTTCATAACATGTGGCTCTCTAATATTTTACTCTCTGCAGTTCTTTGGATCTCTAAAACTGCAATGGATAGACTTTACTTCTTGCAATTAACCGCATCAACGTGGGTTTGTCTTCTTCTGCTCTGTTTATATTTGAATATATGGTTAAATTATAACTTTTAAGTATGTAAAGTTTAGGGTTGTATTGATTTAGCTTCTAATTTTGAAGTGTTTGAATAGGTATCTGAGCTAAACCCTCGATTTTATTTCTGATTGACTAGAGAGTGAACATGATGTTGACTTTAAAGATTAGGGTTGGTGAAATCTATAGTATATTATTGACTCACTTTGTTCTATTCAACACTGAATACAAAAATACAAAAGTTTTCGTCCAATTTTAAAAGTTTAGGGACTAAACTTTAACGGCTTAAATCTACCGTTAACAGATATTATCCTTTTTAGATTTTTCCTTCGGGTTTCTCTTCATGGAAAACGTGTGCTAGAAAGTGGTTTCCACAACACTATAAAGAACACTATAAAGAAAGAACTGAGCTCACTCCACGAGGTAGATGAAGGCATTTATGGCTTTAAATTTACTTCACCTGCGGACTGCCATGTATTTTGTAATTCAATGCTCTTCCATTTCCTACTCTCTACTGCTTTTAAGGCTTCTGTTGACTGATCTTTCTTTTGTTGCTTTTTTTATGGCATTAAGTATCTATAAGTAGAGCCCATATCCATCTCTACAAAGCATGTCTATCAATCAAAACTTCAAAATCATTAGGAACAGATTGAAATTGTCCCAAAATCATTTTCGTTCACTATTAGCCTCCCAAAGCATGATGATAGTTCAATTTTCAGTCTCTACAATCCAAAAATGAAATAAAATAAGATGCAGTTTGGTTTGTAAATTATTGTGCGGGCTGAGGAGAGAACATGGATACTGCAAATGTAGTATTATTAAAACAGTGCTTCTTTTAATGCAATGAGGGGCTGTTTTTATTGAATTTGAAGCCTACAACTGCCAACATATTTAAAGTTGGTCTGCGAAAAAGCTTCATTCTTTCTTTTCCTTATAACTTTAGCTATTACAGGTCTTCAGCACATAATGAAGTGCAGGCTTTTCCCAAAGGCTTGAGTATATATTTTACTCGCACACTGGAATTTCTTGGTGTTGAAGTCAAAAGTAGATGGGATTTGCAATAATATGAGAAGTTGGGGTATATCTCTAAAGTTAAAGTAGTTTTGATGAAAAATGGTTGACTATACCTTCATTGTAAGACCATGTATATTTTCTCACACCACCACCACGCTCATATTTTGCTTCGCTTTAGGATTTTATTTTTCTTTTCTTCTTTGACGTTTTATTCTCTGCTCCCGAAAGAGTCTAGATTGCTCAGCAATGGTCGTGCATTATTGTAGCTAACGCTTTAAGTGTCCTATTTGGAGAGTACATTTGCAAGAATAAAACTCAAAAGAATTGGTGAATCTTAAGAGGGGGTTATGGCAAAATCAGTAAACGCTACAAACTTAAAGAATAAGTGAAATACTAGTTAAAAAAAAGAATCATTTAAAAGATAAATGAAATGAAGTAAATAAAAAATTAGAATTCATTTCCAAGGTAAATTTTGCCATTGAAAACTTTTTTCAAATAATATTAAATTTTGTCCTTTTTTCTAGTGACATGATCAAAGCCGTTGATCGTAAGCTATGTCTTCCATCACAATCTTGAATGAAACTATTCATAGAATCGTGTGTCATGTGAAGCTATGTCTTCCATCACAATCTTGAATGAAACTATTCATAGAATCGTGTGTCATGTGAAACGTAGATCATCGCCATTTTTAACCGAGACTCAGGTTAAGCTCCATCTCGAAACCTTGTAGGATTAGGAGTAAAACATCCCGAGGTTGACACATCTCGTTGGGCATGGAGAAACATTGAGAACCAAAATATCATTTATTTCATCTTTTAAATTTTTTTATATTATTCTTTTTTTCTCTATTTTCAGAGGATAAGGCTCTCAAACTTATTGTTGTAATGAGGCTTGGGAGGAAGATAATCATGTTGATGATATCAATCCATTTGGTCACTAGGTGCATTAAGATGAAGGTTGGTCCTACTGGTGGCAATAATAAATCTACCGTAATTGGAATTAGTGACGACCTCGATTCACGTTATATTGTTGCAGGGAAAACAAAAGTAGCTATGGTCGTTCTATAAAAACTTAAGAACAACGTTATACAACCTTATATAACCTATAGAACAGATCCTGTTGAAGTAAGGTCGTGACTTCATCGACCGTTCTTAAGTTTTCTTAAGTTAAATAATCAACTCAACGGTAAAAATTTTTTAAAAATTTATCAATATTTCAAAAACCTAGTAACCTAATCTTGAAAGTTAAATACACGGTTACCTCTACTTTGACTCCGTAACAGGGAGGTAAACACCTTCCGCGGCCAGCCAGACATTGTCAGCTCGCTTTTCCCGGACTCCACAGACCTGCCAAGGTATAAAGAAAATGGTTACGAAATTGTCACTTACAAATAACTAAGCATACCATGTTTACATTTTCTGGTTTATTGAGATTTGTTGCTCATAGTTCTCACCTCCTGCTGCCCTCCGGCTGTGCGGCTGTACTTCTTGTTATGACTATGTAGGTAGCCACCCGTATCGACGTGCTGAAGCCGAACCCTCTGTTCTTGCTTCCATGTCTTCCCGCTCCCTTCAATCACAAGCCTGTACAACTTTGCAGGTGAGAAGCAACTAATACATATGAATCAAGATGCGTAATTGTACATTTTTTAAAAGTAAATGGTTCCTCACTTCCAGTAATCACCAGTGTCGGAGTTCGAATCATCGCCAAAGCAACTAACCTGCACCAAGGAGTCTGGAATCATTAGCAAGCATAGAAAGCATAATTAGATTTAGGAATCATTAGCAAGCATGGAGAGTTGGAAACCATGGCCATAATTTGGAAGCAAAATCCTCATATCCCTTAACCACCAATAGCAGAAGAAAATCCTCATGTCCACTAATAGAAATGGTGATTTTGTAATTGTCAGTGGATACTCATTGCACGAACTGACGTTTTGTAAGAAGAAGAAAGGAAATGAATTGTCTTTTACAATATTACGGTCAACAATCCAAACTTGGTTTATTTGAGATATTCAATAACAGAAATCTAGCGCAGGCAAACATTTCTAATAGCGGAATAAAATTGCTCAACCAACACAATCTTTGGAGTTTGTGAATGCCAGAAATTTGGTATATGTTCATCTAAATGAACTAAACATTCCGTGGATAAGTTCATATGCTAGAAAAGTTCGTGCAAGTAAAAAAAAAATGAATAAGAAACAATATCAAGCATGCTCTAACCGCCCAAATCCACCACTAGCATATATTGTCCTCTTTGGGATTTCCCTTTCGGGCTTCCCCTCAAGGCTTTAAAATGCTAGGGGAAGGTTTCCACACCCTTATAACTAGTATTTTGTTCTCCTCCTCAACTAATGTGCACGGTCCATATAGCTTCCTTTTGGTAACTAATAACTGAATTTTAAGTAATATAATCCCAAGTTCCACTATATGCAAACAATATTGGCTCGATGAATGCTCTTGAACAATGGCAGAGTTGAATTTTTTTTATGATTTCAATCATCATGAAGTCAACACCAGCAACTAACAAAATTCAACACGAGAGGAACATCAAAGCAGCCAGCAGACAACGCAAAGTGTTGCAATGCAATGGACATATGATCATGAGATTATCCAATAAAAAAAATTTGTTAAATATGAATGTGATTCAATGACCTCTAGATTTCCCGATATTGGGGATGCATGCAAGTGGCTGTGAAGCCATTTCCTTGTTCCCATGTGTTGCAATCTGATAATTGTCCCACTTTTAATGGGGTCGCCCTGTTTCGCTGATGTCCCAAGTTCAGGTCTTACTATCTGCCAATGATAGACTCATTACAATTGCAAACCAGATAACAACATTTGTTCCACACGGAAATGTGAAAAGAGTAAGAACTCAAAAGGGGAGAGATTTACCCAGTAGCTATTGGCATCATCAACATTTGGATACCCGGTGACCGACTGTTGCCCACTTCCAGAACCATAAGGCACGTCATGGGAATGCAAACGGAATTTAGTTTTCTCGTGCATTAGCTTTAGAACTGTTCCATAAGTAATCTGTCCTCAACAAAAACACCAATCAACATCACGATTCCAATCGTAGGATTCAGTTGCTCAATTATGAAATTACTGAATAGTAAACCAAAATCTGCTTAAGAGATAGATTCATGCACAAGATTGAAGAGATTATGCGATTTCCATCGAATTATCTAACTGCGTTTGATCAGATTCCTTCAACTTCATGCTTATAAGATAATTTCGAATTCCGTTTAATTTGATCAGTTCTAAGACAAGCAGAGAGTTTCCAGAAAGAAAATTCAAATCTTCTTAAGAGATGGCTTCACGTGTGTTTTACAGTAAATGAATACGAGGTTGAAAAGTTCAATGGATTTTCAATGTACGATCCACCAGTGTTTAAGTGAGTTTCTTTCATCTTTTATGGTCCTAAGTTCGGATCAAATCAAAACTGTCCACTTCCTCACACGTAAATCATAACATTACCTAATTCATTTCATTTGATCGTTTCTTCGTCAATAATCTATCTATATCAGAGAATCCAGCGCGAATGGCTCAAATGCGAACTCGAACAAAGCACATAAACAAGGTAAACAGATTCAAACCTCAACGCCCTCGGAGGACGCAGCAGATGCGGACGACGGGGAGCCCTGGTGAAGATCGAGACCGAGGAAGAGCAAAAGCGCAAGAGAGAAGAAACCGATGGCCATAACGAAAAGCAAGGCAATGAACCAGTTACGCTGCCAGAAAGGCAAATCGGGATGCGACGGCGAAACTCTCTCTCTGTAGACGATCCTCGTCGGCGCTGACGGCGGAGTAGAAGCGGAAGCCGATTGTTTTCTCCGAGACAGACCTGAGGATCCTGACGAAGCCACGGTTGATCGGAAGAATTCGCCAAAACCCGACGGCGATTTTGCGATTTCACTTCTGAGTTCTACCGGTAGAACTGAGAATTGGATTTAAAGAAATAGTCCAATTTGTTTTTTTGTTTATGAAGTCGCGGAAATTAGAGTGAATTTGGGATTTCGGCGTGGTTTGGATGACACGTAAGAATACTGAGTCTGAACTAATCCGAACTGTACACGTGTCATTCAATGAGGTGGCTGCTTTTTTATTGGATGCAAGGAGTCTTTCTCTGGTAAACTGGGTCCACACAACACGTGTCGTTCAGTGTTAAATTATAATTTTTAATCTCTATTTTTTTAATCCAAAGTTTTTTTTTTATTTTAATTTTTTTATTAATGTACCTTCTTACTTTTAATNTTTTAATTTTATTTATGTGATTTAGTATTTCCAATTTAATGGATTAAAAATTTGAAACTTGCACCTTTTATTTTATTAGAAAAAATCAATAATGAATTTATTAAAAAAATTATAAAAATTAAATTAAAAATTGAAATTATATTTGATAACAATCTTATTTTTTATTTTTTAAATTTGTGTTTGTTTGTCAAATAAAAAATATTTATATATATATAAAAAAAACAAACGAGTGAGAGTTAAGCACGAGACCCTAAAAATCAATCGAGTCCAACTAAGAGTATAGAATAACCGAGTGAGAGTTTTCTCAGTGCGGGAGCGAATTTATGAAGCTAACGAGAAACATCTGAATCCAACAAATGTACGACTCGGATAATTATGTCAATCCAAAGCATCGCTTAACCCAATAACAAACACGATCGTTTATTTATAACTAACGATTAATGCACTAAGTGTAAAACGTGCGATATGGACAAATCTAGAAGTTGATATGGACATCTCTCAACTCGAGAACAAACGTGATCAGACGTTATCGATTATTTACAATTAACTACTATACATATATTACTTCCATGTATAACGGTGAGATCTCACGTAGATTAGAAACGAGAATGAAACATTTTTTATAAAGGTGTGAAAACCTCTCCCTAATAGATGCGTTTTAAAACTTTGAGACTGACGGCGATAAGTAATGTGCCAAAGCGGACAATATCTACTAGCGATGGCTTGGGCTATTACAAATGATATTAGAGCTAGACACGGAGCAGTGTGCCAGCAGGACGTTGGCCCTTAAGGGGGTGGATTGTGAGATCCCACATCGGTTGGAGAGGGGAGCGAAGCATTCCTTATCAGGGTGTGGAAACCTCTGCTTAATAGACATGTTTTAAGATTGTAAGGCTGATGGCGATACGTAACGGGTCAAAGCAGACAATATCTGTTAGCGGTGGGCTTGAGCCATTACAAATGTTATCAGAGCCAGACACTAAGCAATGTGCCAGTATGGACGCTAGGACTTGGGCTGTTACAAATGGTATCAGAGCCGGACACTGAGCAGTGTGGCTTGAGCTGTTACAAATGGTATCAGAGCTAGACACTCATCGGTGTGCCTGAGGCTTGGGCGGTTACAAATGGTATCAAAGCCAGACACTGAACGGTGTACCAACTAGAATGTTGAGGCTTTGACTATTACAAATGGTATCAAAGCCAGACACCGGGAAATATGCTAGTGAGGACTCTGGCCCCCAAGGAAGATGGATTGTGAGATCCCACGTCGGTTGGAGAAGGGAACGAAACATTCCAAACATTTCTTAAAAGGGTGTGGAAACCTCTCTCTAATAGACGCGACGGACCAAAGCAGATAATATCTACTAGTGGTGGGCTTGAACTATTACACTTACTAAGAAACTCGAGTACATAATATGTACTTGAGTAATTCAGTTTGATTAAGGTTAATGTGATAGTAATTACACTAAAGATAGGCATTAATTGTTTAATGCATGCATTAAGCTTTAAGAATTAGGGTATAATGGAGGCAACACCCTTTCTCTTCCACTTAGCCTTCCCGACAGTTTCCAAACCCAAAAACAAAAGATGGATATACCTTTTCTAAAGCTCCTCCACCACTCATATTAATTCCACTAAACAAATGTCTGGTCGGTTTGGCTTATTGTTATTAATCAACAAATTATGATGACAACCCTCAAAAACCCTATTCATCGTCTTTTTTGATGAATCATCTTCATTTTGTCTTCATTTTGTCACATTTTGTCTTCATTTTGTCACATTTTGTCTTCATTTTGTCTTCATTTTGTCTTCATTTTGTCATCTAGGTGTACCGTAAAAATGAACTTTTTTACATAATTCATCGGAATAAACCTAAAAGTTTTCATCTTCTTCGAAAATATCAACAAATCATCTTCATTTGATCATATGGGTGTGCGTAAAAATGAACATTTTTTTACATATAATTCATCGGAATAAGCCAAAAAGTTATCATCTTCTACGAAAATACTAACGAATCATCTTCATTTTGTCGGTGGATGTGCGTAAAAATGAACTTTTTTTACATATAATTCTCCGGAATAAACCAAAAACTTATCATCTTCTTCCAAAATACCAATGAATCCTCTTCATTTTATCATGTGGGTGTGCGTAAAAACGAACTTTTTACGTATAATTCACCTGAATAAACCAAAAGTTCTCATCTTTTTATAGAATACCAACGAATTATCTTCATTTTATCATGTGGGTGTATGTAAAAACGAACTTTTTAAGCATAATTCACCGGAATAAACCAAAAGTTCTTATCTTTTTATAGAATACCAACGAATTATCTTCATTTTGTCATGTGGGTGTGTGTAAAAATGAACTTTTTACGTATAATTCACCCGAATAAACCATAAAGTTCGAGCAAACTAGTCTTCCATCTACCAAATGGGTATGTGTAAAGCCATTAATTTGCTTGCTTAGCTGCATATAAACACAAGAAATTGTTGATTATATATAGTGATTTGGCATAGAATAGGGGAAGTGGAGGGTGTGGAATCTTAGGCAAAACAATACATTATGAGCCAATAGAAGATTGAAGCAAAAGATTGGGGAATTATTATCATTAGGTAAAGAGCAGAATATAAGGCTAAGTGTTGCCAAAGTTGGAGACATCAATTAGACAAAATCACTCTGCTTTCTTTCTTTCTTCTCTACCAATATTTTATGCATTATGTGCCCATCCAACCTGTTTTTCCAGCGTACTAAAGTGCACGTTTACATTTTGGTCCCTGAACTTTCATAAATTTAATGATTTAGTCTCTAAACTTTAACTTATAACCGCATTATTCTAATGCATTGTGTTTTTAATGATTCGAATACAATTTATAGGTTAACATGTCGATAACGAAGCTCGATATTAATAAGACATTATTAACCCTATACTCGAAATTCTACTTATCAAAGGTTCAAATCTCTCTATTCTCACGAAAGGGTATATGACGGATAAGTAAAAACTATACAAACCCTAGAATTCCTGGTCGTTGACATATAAAACCTACGTTTTACGTATTACGTACATGTATTCTTATAAAGTTGGATTCATTAACCCTAAACCCTAAATTCTCCGTATCGAATACTCAAATCTTTCTATTCCCACGGAAAAGTATTTGACGGATAAGTAAAAGCTATATAAACCCTAGAATTCCTAGTCGTTGACGTATACAACTTACATTGTCAGTTGGATTTATTAACCCTAAACCCTAAATTCTACCGATTAAAAATGCAAATCTTTCTATACAAACCCTAGAATTCCAGGTCGTTGACATACGTAACCTACTTTTTACATTTATTACAAAATTGGATTTAGTAACCGTAAACCCTAAACTCTACCGATCAAAGATTCAAATCCCTCTATTCTCACGAAAAAAGTATTTAACGGACGAGTAAAAGCTATACAAACCCTAGAATTCTTAGCCGTTGATATATACAACCTACTTTTTACGTATTATATACATTTATTCGGAATAGGTGTATAGATATCATTAATAAAATAAAAAAAAATAAAAAAAAGAATTTTATAATTGTTAATTACCAACGATAACGTAGCACCTAAGTTAATGAAAAGAATTCACAAATTAAATTACAAGTTTAGGGGAAACCCCAAACTCCTTATAATTACCCAACAAACTCCTCTTCTCTTCTCCACACACAAAGACAAAGCCCTTCAAATAAAACAGCACCATAAATGGCCACTCCCCATGTTTCTCTGACACAGTCTCTCGCTGTCTTCCCCAAAACCTTAAACCCCTCGAAACTTTTGGAGCTCTCAAATTTAGACAGGCAGTGTCCTTTACATATGTACCTTATTTTCTTCTACAATCCTTCTTCTATTTACACTAACTCATCACTTGATTCAGTGTTCACCAAACTGAAGATTGGTCTAGAAGAAACGTTGTCGGTCTGGTCCCCGGCGGCTGGTCGGTTGGAGCCGAACCCGGCGGATGGCAAGCTGAACCTCCGGTGTGACAACCGCGGTGCGATTCTAGCTCAGGCGGTCACGGATGTGAAGATATCAGAACTTGGGGATCTCTCAAATTATAATGAGTTCTTTGAGGAGTTGGTTCATAAACCTGCTTTGGATGGGGATTTTTGTGAGTTCCCTTTGGTTGTGGCTCAGGTGAGAGGCTGTTTAAATTTTTTGTTGTTAAATTTTACCTTAAAAACATGGTTTTTATTGGTCAGATTTTATTGTATGGGACAAAGAGACAAAGAGACAACCTTTGGATTACACAATGAACACATTCCACAGTCTGTAAAGGCCAATTATTTTTAATAATATTGCATTAAAAATTTAGGCTAAATTAATAAAAACACCAAATCTTTTGTAGTTTGGAAAAAAAAAAGTTTCAAAATATTTTTACGGTTAGTTTTGAATGGAAACGTTAGTATTTTGTTTCAAAAATACGTTTGAATCTTACAAAAAAAATGTTTTATTAATACTCTTATATCTTTTAAAGCGTTAGTGCCGGCTCATTCTTCAACAGGCATACGGTCAAAATCCTGGTATCCTCCTACTGTTGTGAAAATTTGTAATGTATTTTTGAAATATGGTACTGACGGTTTGATTCATATATTAAAAGCAGGTGACAAGATTTGGGTGTGGAGGATACTCCATTGGAACTGGAATAAGCCATTCATTATTCGATGGACCAGCTGCATACGAGTTTCTAAGTGCATGGGCGACAAAGTCAGCCATTTTCAAGGACGACAAGGAGCAATATGGGGTTGAGTTGCAGAAGCCCGTGCATGAGAGGGGGAGGCTTTTGATGGGAAGCGTCCCGAATCGGTGCTCGGGGAAGCGATCGGCAGCTGGGTCGGGAGCGGGGGCGGTGGCAATCGATCATTTGTACAAGTTGATAATGCAAAGTGCCATGGGGAATGAGGAAATGGAGAAAAAGGAGTATGGTTGTAGAACACTTCGAGTGAGCAGAGGGATGATTGAGACGTTGAAGAAGAAGGCTTTTGGGGAAAATGGTGGCTTTCCTTGTTCTTCATTTGATGTTATTGCTGCTCATCTATGGAAGGTACTTCTAACTTATTTTCAAAACTAGTGGGAAAGTTCCTACAAACTAAGGTTTTTAAAACATGTCTGTCACGGAAAGGTTTTCACACTTTTATAAAAAATGTTTCGTTCTTTTCTTCAACCAACGTGGGATCTCACGATCTACCCCTTTGAGGCTCAGCGTCCTTGCTGACATACTGTCTCATGTCCACCCCCTTCGTGGCCCAGCGTCCTTGCTGACACACTGTCTCATGTCCACCCCTTTCGGGGCCCAACGTCTTTGCTGGCACACTGCCTCGTGTCCACCTCCCTTCGGAGCTCAGCCTCCACGCTGGCACATCGCCCAGTGTCTGGTTCTGATACCATTTATAACAACTCAAGCCCCCGCTAGCAAATATTGTCTTACTTTTTCCCTTTCAGGCTTCTTCTCAATGTTTTTAAAACAGCTATGCTAGGTAGAGGTTTTCACACCCTTACGAAGAATGTTTCGTTCTCCTCCTCAACCGATGTGGGATCTCACAATCCGCTCCAAGGCACACCGCCTTGTGTCCACCCCCTTCGGGGCTCAACCTCCACGCTTTAAAAACAGCTATGCTAGGGAGAGGTTTTCACACCCTTATGAAAAGTGTTTCATTCTCCTCCTCAACCGATGTGGGATCTCACAATCCGCTCCAAGGCACACCGCCTTGTGTCCATCCCCTTCGGGGCTCAACCCCCACGCTGGCACATCGCTTGGTGTCTAGTTTTGATACCATTTATAACAGTCCAAGCTCACTGTTAGTCAATATTGTCCTATTTGAGTTTTCCCTCAAGGTTTTTAAGACGCGTCTGTCAATGAGAGATTTCCACACCCTTACGGAGAATGCTTCATTCTCCTCCTCAATCATTGTCCACCGTAAGTTATTCTCAAATTGATTGCGGAGGGTATCATTTGAAGTTAATTAATGTGTGTTTGCATGGATTTGTTGTCATTTGGAATTAATTTAGGCAAATTGGTTGGAGATTTTGATGTCTATTATTGTGAGTACAGGCAAGGACCAAGGCTCTGTCTGTAAGCAAAGAAAAGATGGTGTGCTTACAATTCGCAGTGGACGCCAGGAACAAGCTGAAGCCTCCTCTGCCCAAAGGCTTCAGCGGCAACTCCTTTGTGCTCGCTTCTGTGGCCTTACCTGCAAAACAATTAGAGGAAGAAAGCTACAAAACAATAATCGAGATGATTCGAGACGCCAAGTCTCAGGTCGACGACGACTATGTCAATGCATACCAACTCGGCCTTGATGGCCCTCAAGCTACACTTCCTCCTCTCAAGGAGCTCACTGTCATATCAGATTGGACCAGAATGCCATTCCATAAGATTGAGTTCTTACATGGAGAAGCCGCCTATGCATCTCCTTTGAAGCCACCGATCCTCGACGTCGCTTACTTTCTGCAGAACCCCACAGATAGCCAAGCGATCGATGTTCGGGTCACTTTGCTCTCGCAAACTCTTGATGCTTTTTCAACCTACTTTTTGACTAGCATGCAGTAAGCTTCACAAAGTTTGAATAGCATAAGGGTTTGTTCATTACCATGAAGAACAATGTCATTTCTGCATAGAATAAGAGAGCCCGAGCGAGCTTTTCTGATCTAATCCGAACTAGATATCGATCCGAAAGTCAACAAAAGACGAAACAAATCACTTATAGTATAGCGAAGCAAAATCTTTACCCATATGAATTACAATGTACAATTGTTGGCCAACATCAATAGAAATAAACAGTCATGGAATCAAAATGAGAAACAGAGACTTCCTTAACAGCTTATGTAGGAAGCTAAATAAGAACATGGTCAGAGAGCTAAACCTGCAGGAAGTAAATACATTAAAATCTGCTTGAGGCAAAACTAGATAACGCTCGCTGTCGACTCGAGAATTCGTTTTTCAGGTAGGTTGGGCTTCACATGCATGTTCCAATGGGATAATTATCACATCCAAAGTCCCCTTCCAATAATTTTCCATCATCTTGTTCCTGTAGAGTATCATATTGTTACTGTAACGAACGCCAATACTTCGCATAAATGAAGCTCGGATGAAAATAACATTGACAGTATTGAGTTTTGATCAACATCGAAAATGAAAAAAAAAAAAGACTAAATATTGATAAGGAAATACCCTTCCATGCAATTCTAGGATATTCAGATATCATATCAAATGGGAAATGGTACCTACTTCATCAGATACAATCACATAAGGGGAAAGAAATTGTAGGATACGCAGGAAAAGAGTTGTCACTCTTTCTCCTTTTCAGCAGAGCACTACTGAACCTTGATGTAACAATTCAAGCCACTGATAGCAGATATTGTTCGTTTTAGCCCGTTACGTATTGTCATCGGCTTCACGGTTTTAAAACGCGTCTACTAGGGACAGGTTTCCACACCCTTATAAGGAATGTTTCGTTCCTCTCTCCAACTGATGTGGAATCTCACAATACATCTCCCTGAGGGACTCAGCGTTATCGCTGGCACACCGCACAGTGTCTGGCTTTGATACCATTTGTAACAGACCAAGTCACCGCTAGCAAATATTGTCCGCTTTAGCTCGTTACGTATAACCATCAGCCCCACAGTTTTAAAAGACGTCTGCTAGGGAGAGGTTTCCACACTGTTATAAAAAATGCTTCGTTCCCCTCTCCAACCGATGTAGAATCTCACAATGAATGAAGCCTAAAAACACTAACAAGACAAAAGGGAAAGAAGTTACCTCTTTCATCATGGCACAAGCTATGTCTTCCAAGGAGCCACAGTTACTTGAAGAGAATCTGGGTTGCATCTTTTGCTGATGATCGTACAGGTAACCTTGTTTCAACATGAGCGATGTCTCCATTGTGGATTTCTTGAATCTATCATGTTCCATCATTGCATGATCAAGAACGATTGCTTGATTAGTCACATTGAAATCCTTGCTACCAGAGAAGGTGTTCTGATTTTCCAAATGCTTGGGCAAAGTCTCTGCAGCACCATTCACTGGTATCAAAGAATTTGATGAACTACGGGCCATAGTTGTGTGGCAATAGGCATCCTGTTTATGATCATTCCAATCTTGAATAGGAACCTTCGAGATCATTTGATTATATCTGTTGCTAGTTGTGGCTCCTTGTCGTTGAGAATCGGTTCTCGAATCATGGGACGGAGTAGATATTGAAGTAATAGACGAAATGTCAGAAAGACAATTTCCTATATGCAATGCACTGGTAGTATTGTCTCTCAACTGACTATGGTAGGAAGTAGCAATATTCGAGAGGTTGCTAGATGGAATTGTATTCAAGTGGACCCGAGATGAATGAACAGCTTTCGGCCAATTCTCACCAGTGCATCTAAGATTATCGAGCGAAGGACGTGAGCTTTCGGAAGTTGAAGATAGTACCGAAATCGAAGATTGAGATCCAAATTTTCTGCCAACATTCACTTCATGATGCTGAACTTCTGAAATCATGGGATCATTAGCTAATCCTAAAAGAGGATTACTCAAAGTTCCAGAAGACATGTTTGCATTTGGTAGGCCAATGGAAGCAGGAAATACTGTTCTCTCATCAAAAGCAGAAGAGAGATTGTCCACATGGGTCCCGTGCTTAACATGTTGTAGTTGATCAAGTTCTGATGGCTCAGGAATTCCCTGGAAAATATTCCCACTGCGGTTTCCAGAAAGCATGATTGGCTGAAATGTGGATTGATCATTGTTTGAATTGTTCATATTACCCAGTTTAACTGTTCCTGGGGACGAAAGGCCGTGCATACCCATACAAGCAGGAGTATTCAATCGACCGAGCATCCCAGTCGTTGGGATGGATCTATAAGCAGTGTTCGGAAACTGCGGAGGTCCAGTCAAAGAATGGAAATTCCCAATTCCGCTAAGAGAACCGATTCTCAAATAAGAAGGATCTCCGCTGCTCAATGCAGTCACCATGTTAGCTTGCTGGTTTGCCACACAGCTGATTCTCTTTAGATAAAGCCTGTATTTCTGTGAACCATAGAACTAATATTAGGCTTCTATAAGTAATGATCGACATCGATAATCAATTCACCAGACCATTTACCTGGAGATGACTAGCTACGTTTTCTCTTGTGAGCTTTTCGACGTTCATCAAATCCAAAATCTTTTTAGGCACTGCCTCTGTATCGAAAAAGATGGGCAGAGAAAGAACATAAGGGAAAGAAATCAACATAACTATAGAAGGAGAGAGGACGAGAACTCACTGTCTATGCCCAACTGGTTAACAGCATTGACAAACTTCCTATGCAGCTCCACGGACCAAACAACACGAGGCTTCTTCTGGGTCGACGCGTCGTCATTCTCTTGCTCATTATAGTCCTGGTCATCATCATCATTATAGTTCTGGTCCTTCCTTTTTTTATTAAATTTCCCATTTGGATCTGCTGCTTCTTCACCATTCTCAGAATCAACCTTGTCCTGATTGCCAGAATTCATTCGGTCCTTCGGATCGAATTTCTTTCTCCTGATTACATGCTGCCAAATGTTCCTTAGCTCCTCGATGCGAACAGGTTTCAACAAGTAATCGCACGCTCCATGAGTAATTCCTTTCATAACAAGTTTGGGATCTCCATTTGCAGAGAGCACTAAAAACACATTGACAGATCAAATTGAAACAAACAACAGATAAGTATCCTGTCGTTTTACCTTAAATTTGAAGTGCATAATAGACCACTTTTAGTAAGAAAACTGCAGAGAAGTAACTAAGAGTATCTTCAAAATAGACCTTAAAATTTTCATTGAAGCTTCCGGGCATGATTATAGGGGAAAGACTTACTAATAACAGGCAGGTCCATCTCCAGTCCAACAAGCTCTAGCAGCTTAAATCCATCCATGTCAGGCATGTGGACATCACTGATAACCACATCAAACTTGTTCTTGTTTTCTCTCAGTAACTTGAGTGCCATAATAGCCTGATTAGTTGTAGTCACTGCAACATCCAATGAAAACAATACACTTACAATTTACAAGTTCATCATTCAACTATAGACCAACCAATGGAAAGTTCCAGAATGGAATGTACCAATCTGATTTGGCTGAGAAAAAAATTTCCAAAAATATGTACCAAATATAAATGCGACCAAGACATGAACATCCCAGAACCGAATTCAAGAACCAATCTCAAGCAACACATAAATGAAAATCAAATTATCGGATATCATAATAAAAGTGTGTTGGAATAAGAAGGGAATCCGAAATTCCAAATTAAAGTTCAATATCAAACTTATTCCCAAGCATTCAATCAAGTCAACGGATCGAATAATTTGACAATCCAAGAAAAGATCTCAACAAAATGAAGAGCAAAAATCAAAATGGAGAGGCAAAATCTTTACAAACAGAACAGAGATCCACGAACCACAAACATTAAACACCGAGAGGAGGAGTCCATACCATGATACTGGCATCGACGAAGCAAAGTCTCCAAGATCAAAAGACAAGTAGGATCATCGTCAACGGCGAGAACACGCATTCCAATCGGAAATTGGTCATTTGGATCATCGATTCTAGGCTCAACCGTCATCGTTTCAACTTCAAACAGACAAAAACTTCGATTGGGGGAAGGATTTGATGAGTTGAGTGAGTTTAAAACATAGAATTGGGGGAAAGAGATTGAAAATTGCGTAATTAACGAATCTCTGCACAAAATTTGTCTCTGTGAAGGAAAGGAGAGAGAGAAACAAGAATTGGAATCTGAAATTATCTACGAACAGAGATGAAAGCGAGAGAGAGAGAGAGAGAGAAAGAACTAGCACGCGGGCTCTGGGAGCAGAGGGTCTCTGTAGGCTTCCCTGAAAATGGAACCTCTCACTCTCACTCTCCTTTCGATGCGGATGCGAAAAGAAATGGAATTTCGTTTCTGCGATTTGGAATTCTGGCGCGTGTCTTATACGCCAACACTAGGGGTTGACCCTCCATTTTTTCTTTTTTTCCTTTTTTTTTTCATTAAAATTATTGGCCATTATTTTACATTATAGCCCGAATTTAGACTCCTATTAATTCTACTCCATATTATTCAACTTAAAAAAAAAAAGTGAAAATTATAATTGATAGTATATAATAAATAATTTTCAAATTTTTAATTCTAAAACCTTAAAAAGAAAAAAAATTAAGACGCGAGGATAATAATCTTATTTAGTGTTGGATGATGAAAGTCTCACGTCAGCTAATTTAGAGAATAATCATGGATTTATAAATAAAGAATACTCTATCTATTGGAATGAGCTTGTGATAAGTCCAAAACAAAGCCGTGAGAGCTTATGGTCAGCCATACCATTGTGGAAAGGTCTAGAAATTAATTAATTTTTTAATGCAAAATTTCTAATTATTTTGGATTTAATTTTTTAGATTACCTTAAAACTGTATTAAAAAAAGAAGAATAAAACATGAGCCAACCAAAGAGCCTACAGATCGGCATCAAATTCAATTCCTTTAAAAACCGTGGGAATAAAAACCGTTTTATTGGCAGATTCCCAAACAAGGAATAAGGTATAAGATTCCGAAGGCCAGGATCGTCTGCAGTCAGAAGCACGGCAAGTCTGCAATGGAAGACACGTGTCACGATCATTGCCGTTGATGAGGGTACAATCTATAAAAAAACCCTAAAAAAGCTTAAGCCTTTTAACAGCTTTATCTTTTATAAAGTGGGAAAGGGATATGCTTTTGAGACCAAAGTTTTGAGTAATTTTGAAGGGGTTATGGTCTTGGAAAACCCAACTCAAGTGTGCATTTTGACTCTCCAAGACCAAGAAATCATGTCCCGTTCAACCAAAACCTAACTCCGTTTGACGGGTTTCGATTGATTTCAAATTTTTCAATTTTTAAAATGATTTATTAGCGTGCAAACTTTTACTTTAAGTTAAAAGCTGGTTTAACTCCACGTTTTACATGAAAATAATATATATTTTTTCTTAAATATGAAGTTAGTAAATTTTGCATTTCAAATCGAAATGCTTTTTGAACCGAACATCAATTGAATAGGCCAAAATAAAATGATTTCATATTAAAGTTTGTCTACTTTACAATGTAATCCATTAAAAAATTACGGTGGTAATAATATCAAAAATATTAATCTTTTAACTTGAACTTTTCAATTTTGTAGTGACTTAGGTAAAAGATTTGAAAAATCCACGTCTTTATGTCAAATCTAAATATATATATATATATATATATTTTTTTTTTTTTTTTTTTTNACCTTACGGTAAAAGTAAAATATATTTTAATAATTAAAAAAACTCTAAAATAATTTTTCATTCAATTCCTTATTTTAATTCACATATTATATGAGAATAAAAAAGACATTGACTATTATAATAGTAATAGTAATAATATATTATTAATATATAATTTTTTTAATAAATAAAAAAAAGGGTAAAAATGGGAATTTTTGTTTGTGCATGCTGATTTTGGATCACTTATTTAAAAAAAAACATTAAAATCATTACTTGATGTGATTGGAATCTTTTTGTTTTTTTCTTCTTAAATCTCTCTCTAACTAATCTAATTTATTTTTATTTCCTCTCTCTAACTTGACATTATTACCCCTAAGGAGGTCTTGGAATTTAAGAAAAAGACAAAAAGGTTGGGGCCTTATAAGGGGTGAGTGAGGGGTTTAATTGGAAATTGCGCCTAAAATATTTTTGTAAATTAAATAGATATTCCTAGATATGGTGATGTTACATTTTTATACTATATGCTTTTTTTTTTTTCTCATATATATTAGTGGGTGTGGAGAGGATATTATATTGTAAATCAAAGATTCTTATCATATCATAATTTTTTTTTTCTTAGCCATTTATAATTTTTATTTTGTGGTGGTAAAATTATACTATTCTATTTCTAGAAGGTTTATCGAAAGTATATAGTAAAATTAATTAGAGTTTTGTTCGTTTTTCTCGTGATTTTTATGGAATTTTACGAGGTATTATAATTATTTTGTGGTAAATATGTCGCAGGCAACACACGTGCTACAATGGTTGGAACAACAGGTCATGATTATATGAGGGTGAGCTAACTCCAAAACTCGTCCTCAGTTTAGATTATAGGTTGTAAACTTGCATGCATGATGTCGGAATTGTTAGTAATCGTCAATCAGCCATACGTCAGTGAATTTGTTCTCGGGTCTTGTCAAAAATTAACAATGATTCGAACAGACACAGATAAGACATGTATATTTAAATTTAATGATATGGTTGATTTATGATTTCTATAATTTTTACGTTATGTGATATGGTTTTTACATATTTGCCCTTGTTTGTTGAGGGTCAAAAAAAAAAAATACATGTGGTTGAATTCAATTTTAGATCCTTTCTAGTGCAATGAAATAGGGGTATAGATGGAATAGACAAAAAAAAAATATATATATATATATTATTATATAGTTACATATTATTTTTTAATTAGCTAGTCAATAATTGACGATGAATTATTATTATTTAAAAGGTGTATATAAATGGGATTGAGTTGGGTCGGGTTGGGGAAACATTTTAAACTAATACGAACTTTCCGGTCGATTGGATTGGTAAATTGAACAACGTGAGCAGAGTTCACAATTCAACCCAATCCAACCCGACCCTCTATTTATCCACGATACAACAATAACTAAAATTTCGTAGAACTTAAATATCAAACATTTACAAGTTATGATGCATCACTAACATCCGTTACCAACATCAAATATTCTTAATATTAATAATTTTAAATTTTTTAAAAAAATTAGAATAATATTTAAAATAAAAATAATTAGAAGTAGCTTCCTCCCACCTTCTTGTGTTGTTGTAGCCAAATTGCTCAGATTTTGTGCCTTCCCACTTACATTAATTGCCCTTTACTTTTTTTTAAATGCATGCACTTACAGACTTTGAGTCTCAATAATTATTTTTATTTATTTATTTATTATTATTTATTATTTATTATTATTATTATTTTATATGTATAAATAAATTAGTTCTCTCACATGTGCTGAAATAGGCCTAGTTGTCTGCCAGTGACCAATAATATTATTAAAATTAGTTCATCTAATTAAAATATATTTAAGGAATCGACATGCCTTAATTAATTATTCATTGAATTTAGCAAATAAATAGCTTTATTTTAATTTATTTTATAATAATATGTGGAGGCCCAATATTAAGCCCAAGCCCAATGTGAGGGCTTATGGGCCTATGGGCCAACCAAAGGACTATGGCCCATCGTGAAACTATGAGATTTTAATTTTTTTTAAAAGTAAAAATTATGGTTGACTTTCTTTTGTTAAGTCAACCCAACCAACGAGTTACAATGTTTGTAATCGATATTTGAGTTTTATGAAATTTTAATTATTAATATAATAAAATATTATTAAAAAAATAATCCGACAACCCGATTGGATTGGCTTTGTATCGAGTATACACCGTATAAAATAAAATAAAATAAAAAAAATATTGGAAGTGATGAAGTGGAATATAAAATGAAATAAAATAAAATAAAAATAGTAGAGTTTCTTTTAATAAAAAATAGATATTGAAATGGTAGAAGGACAAAGAAATCTGAAAAAGAGATTTAGTTTTAATATAATAAATAAAGTAAATGATTCATGCAATCACATGATGTGTCCCTTTGGATAACACCATTTGAGTTCAATTTCAATATTTTATTTATTATTTATTATTTATTATTATTATTATTATTATATATTTTTCTCCTATTTATAATTCATAAAATTCAACCCTAACTCACTTTTATTAAATACCCATATAAATGATACACAGAGAGAAATAGCCCACGACATAGAATAGCTTAGGGACATTTTGTAACCGTCCAATCCTACGGTCAGCTCACTGTTATAAGAAATGTTTGGTTTTCATCTTCAACCGGCAAGGGATCTTACAATTTTAATTGAAAAATTCGCTATATTTTAACTATTGGCTATGTACGGGGTTAGCTTGAGAGATGATAGATGAAAAAGTTTTAAAAAGACAATATTTACTAGCGGTGGACTTAGACTCTTAGAAAGGGCGGTGAGAGTGAATAAGTGTAAAGGCCGGGTGTTTGTAGGACAGGTAGCAAGATAATAGGCATGGAGTAGAAGCATGAGAACAGAAAGGTCCGAAGTTTTGAGGGGTACCCCACAGATACAAAGAGTTAAGGAGAGGGTGGGCTTAATAGGTACATAAGTTTGCAAGTACATGGGCGTAGTTGTTTGACTAGCGTCCTATATTGTTTCCTCTATCATCAATTATCAATAACCCACCCGAAGAACTAGGTCACTTCTTCCTCACACTGTCCACTCAAAGCTTTTATTATTATTATTATTATTATTCTCGTCTCCCACTAACCGAGAGAGATATTTTCTTATTCCGGTATACACACGAAGATTTTTCACCCCATTTGAGTCGGGCTCAACTGGGTCGTTGTTTATGAGGGCACAATGTAACATGAGTACAACTTTTCACTCGAGATTGAAGTTGTTATGTGAGATCTGAAATATTTCTTATTTGGGTGTGAAAATCTCTCTCTAGTAGACGCGTTTTAAAATCGTGAGGTTGACGGTAATACGTAACGGGCCAAAGCAGGCAATATCTATCAGTGGTGAGCTTGGGCTATTACAAATGGTATCAGAGTTATACACCAAGTGGTGTGTTAACGAGGACGCTGGCCCATACGGGGTGAATTGTGAGATCTCACTCGATTGGAGAGAGAAACAAAACATTCCTTATATGGGTGTGGAAATCTCTCCCTGATAGACACGTTTTAAAACTGTGAGACTGACGATGGTATGCCAAAAACAGGCAATATCAACTAGCGATGACCTTTAGGTATTACAAATAGAATTAGAGTCAGACAACGAGCGGTGCGCCAACGAGCACGTTGGGCCCCAAAAGGGGGTGGATTGTGAGTGTAACAGCCCAGGCCCACCGCTAGCAAATATTGTTCTCTTTGGGCTTTCCCTTTCGAGCTTCCCTCAAGGCTTTAAAACGTGTCTTCTAAGAAGAAGTTTCCATAGTCTTATAAAGGGTGTTTTGTTCTCTTCTCCAATCGATATGAGACATCACAGTGAGATTCCACATCAATTGGAGAGGGGAACAAAACATTCCTTATAAGACTATGCAAGTCTCTTATGAGCAGACACGTTTTAAAACCATGAGGCTAACAACAATACGTAACGAACTAAAGTGAATAATATCTACTCACCGTGAGCTTGGACTATTACACGTTAATCCATAGTTAAATAACAATCGAGAACGCTTTAGAAGCGGTAAATGAAGAGTAGAAGAAAGTGAGGAAAAAAAAAAAAAAAAAGGTAAGATCTTTGTTTGAAAATTTGAAAAAAACAAGGTACGTCATGAACAAAAACGTGATGATAATGCTTTTATTGAAGACAGCCTCAAGTTGTTTTGTTTGGGTAATGAACAGTACAGTTTCAGCCTTTTTATGTCCACTTTCAATGTTCTTCCAACATCCAATCCAATCCAATCCATTATCCATTTATACTAAAACTCCCTTCTTTTTTTTTTTTTTTCACCAACAAAAAACAAAAAAAAAAAAACCAATCTTCCCATGGAACCCCTTACCGACCGGAACCCACTTTCCGGCGACGGCGAGGAAGACGACGAGAGGGAGCCTGCGGAGCTTTCCGACGACCGGAGCACCCTTCTGGATCTTCAACTCTCATCCAACTCCTCTGACGCCACAACAAAGCCCAGAGTTTTCTCATGCAATTATTGCCAAAGAAAATTCTTCAGCTCCCAAGCTTTGGGAGGCCATCAAAATGCCCATAAACGGGAGAGGACTTTGGCCAAGCGGGTTCAGAGATTCGATTGGGGGGCGGCGATTCCACTTCACGGCGGCGCGTTTGATCGACGGTCCTTGGGAATTCACGCCCACTCTCAGCAAATTCAGAAGCCTGTTGGGTTTTTTAGTGGACCTGGGCCTACTTCTCAGCTGTGGCCGAGGCCGTTGTTTATGGGTCAACAGCCGGCGGTGGGGCGCCTGACGCCGGAGTTTGGCGGCCGGAATTTTGGAAGATTTGATGATGTGACTGGGTGGCCGGCGATTGGAAGCTCAAACGCCGGTAACGAGCGTAGTAATAATGTTAGTATTGTTCATTCTCAGACCAAACCGGATCAGGATCAGACCAATTTCCTTGACTTGTCTCTCAAGCTCTAACCTTAAGCAAAATATTGTTATTATTATTATTATTATTATTATTATTATTATGTTAAATTGCTCTTTTTTTTTTTTTTTGAGGATTTATCTATTTAATCACATATAAATTTATTTATTTAATCCTTATTTTGGGTGTAAGATAAAAAAAATAGAACATTAATCCTTAAATCAAAGAATTTAGAATGAAACTGACACAATACAACGACTGGATTGATAATTTTTCTTATTTAATTTATTTCAATAAAGAATTAATTACGCGTTTATGAACATAGCTAAGCAATAAATTTTAATATTCTATTTTGTGCTAAAAAAATTTATACAAATGAAAATTAAATGTAAATAAAGTGGAGAAATGTATTTATATATTAAATTTATAATCATTAAATAAAAGGAAAGGGGTTGAAGAAAAAATTAGATTAATTTAACTTTTAATTAATACGTATATAAAAGTAATTAGAGATGGAAAGATTTTAATTTTTTTTTTATCTGTTGCATTAATTATTAATTGGAGGGTAATTAACCAAGATTAATTGATTGATTTGATTATCATTTATTAACATGGACAGATCAGAAATGGCCCACGCTAATGAATGTGTTTAGATTTTAATTATTTTAATTAAGGTTGTGGCCCACGCTAATGAATGTGTTTAGATTTTAATTATTTTAATTAAGGTTGTAGAATGACGATATAATTAGAAGGCAAGCACGCCACTTGCGCACATTTAATTGCATTTTATAATTTTTGTTTAATAAAAAATATTTGGGTTTGGTTGGAAAGTCATTCCTTTAGTATTTTTATTTTTTTAAAATTTAAAATTTATTATTTTATTTTAAAATTTTTAATATATCTAATAATTTTTTTTTAATGTTATCAGATAGAAAATAAAAAATTAAAATTCCTATAAGAAATTTTTTAAAATTCATAGTTTAAGAAATAGAATATTGAAAAATTTAAATATATTAATGAAATTTAGGAATATATTAAACTAGAAGGGTTATTCCCTATAGTAAAAAGTAATAATAGGAAGTTAAAAGGGTAAAATTGTCAAATTGTCATATTTGAAGTAGAAATAGCGTGTAATGTGTCGCTTTCCATTGGAAAAACAAAATCCAAGGAGGATCTGCTTTTTTGTATTGTTTAATATAATAAACTCACACTTGGTTGAGTCGGTTATGCCCTTATGTGCCACCAAAAGCTAAATAAGATATTTGGATCTTGTTGAATTATAATAATATCTTTTGAATTGAAATTAAATGTATTAAATTAATCCAACTTCGTTCATAAACTTTGAACGATGCGTATATTTGATCATTAAATTTTCAAGAGTGACGACAATATACTCTAGAACTTTAAATAAGTAGGATGACACAACTATTTTGTCGAGAGAGTTCCAAGTGTATAAATGACAAGCTAGGTCAAATATTAAATATGTAAAATTGAGTTCATGCATACTTATAGTCCACCTTCGTATCTATCATAAGGCTCGAGAATTTACACGTAATTCATAAATGGTTTGTGCATTCTACCATGCATTCATCTCAATTTCAACAATCTCATAAACTCTCTATTGACATCAATACGAACATGTCTAGTTGACAAAGAGGATATAAAAATACCTCGTTGCACAACTTCACTCAACTTTATGCCCCATATCCTATAAATTAACAATGAAGTTAAATACTCCCGAAAAAGATACCTTACCGAAGAGCACAAGTTTCACACGTAATGATTTACAAATACGTATAAATTAGAATTAGTTTAAAATATATTGAAATTCATTATGCTGTTGCTGCCTCCTGCATAATTAACAATGCAAGTTACTTTCAATAAAAAAAAAGAAAGAAAAGGGTTTGATTATGAGCATAATTCCATAGCAGAAACACTAGCATATGGGCGGTAAATCTTGGAAGAACAGTCAGATCCAGACCATGTCATGACTTCAAAAACACGTTAACATTCATGCAGACATCAAAGTCAGCACTAGACAATCCTAAATCATAAGCCCAGATGTGAAAGCAACAGAACTAACAAAGCCACCTTTCAAATCTCTGCCAATTTGAAAGCAGGAAGAAACTCAGGCTTTAAATGTAAGAAAGAAAGAACAATAAAGCGCATTTTACATTCAAGTTTGAGAACTGATGTTGAAGATGAGGGAGAAATCATAAAAGCAAGAAAATAAACATTGGGATGGTTATTCAATTATGATGCCACATGCGAGGAAGAACAGAAGCCAAAAGCTACAGATGTGAACAGGATCAAAATCAAAATCAAAATCATGATATTACTTAGTTTCACATAATTATTATAGACATTTAGCTTTTGAAAAGCATGCTGAAGCAGTGAAAATAACACCCCTTCGCATACATAGAAGGACATGGGATGAGGAAAGCCGTGTGAATCAAAAGAAAAGGAAACAGGACATCAGTTTTTGTCTCTAATTGTTATTTGAGAACTGATTTCTACAAGTCTCACCTTTTTTCAAAAAGGGTTTTCTTTCTAACTCGACATTATTATGAGTAGCACTAGCTAGAGAAACTTGGCCACACCCTTTAACGGTTGCCATTCCCAAAATGTGAACTGTTTTAGTTTTCGTTTTCAAAGTGACTGACATTCTGAAAATTCTAAACGTCTCTAAAAGAAACATTTGAATTCTTAGTCAAATTCTGAAAAAACAGGAACAAGTTCGTAAAAAACTATTTTTTAGTTCGAACTTTGAAATCATTTGTCAAAAGTGGATAACAAATCAACAAAGCTCATGAATGACAGTAGTGTTCAACAGCTTAATTTTCAAAAACCATAAACGTTACAGGTTTTCAGATGAGCCTAAAAAATCTTGACCCTAAATCCTTAATATGATTTTTGTTTCAAACATATAATAATTGCAGCAAAGCAATAGTAGTCAAACAACATTGATAACAAACATCACAGGCAGAAAACCACATAGTTTGCACCATATAATCAGTAGTAATCTGAGGAAACAAACAATAGTGTAGTAATTTCTTGCAATGATTATACTAGGACCAATTTTCAAGACTTTTTTTTTTAAGTTGTAACCATGCTTTTCCCTTTTCGGGGTGTTCTTGGCCAACTGGTAGAAAGCATTTGAAATTTACCATAGACACTAAGTTCTACCTGTTTGTAATCACTCGACTGTCTAATTTTCCTTTTACCTTTTTGTCACCTCTTTTTTCCATTAACACAATCTCACTGATGACCCCATAAAGAGAAAACAACTGTACATATGTTAAAACTAATCATGATTGATGAACTATGGATAGCAATTGATTATAAAAAGGAAGAAAAACATAATCCTTGAATACCTTAAAATGGTAACAACCATGTTTGATGGTGCCAAAGAAGCGTATGATTTATCTTTCCACAAAGGTCTTGACAGTTGCCAACCATCGAATAAGTTCACATCTGTCCTTGTTCATCATATATTCATGCAAAAATACAGCAAGCTCCTTATCTATCCTCCTTTCTGCTAAGAACTCCCGAAATTCCGTCTGAATTTCGCCACTCAATTTCCTGAAATCAACAAAAACCCAAAAAGACCATTTGTAGACAACAGGAGTTAAAGCACAACAAGCTTAATCCTTAACTTTAGTTAACTTATGGCCTGTTTGGAACTGTTTTCAAAGTGCAAGGTGAACCTCAAGGCAACAAACCCCTCGATCGCCTCAAGGGGAGAGGTGACAAAACGGCGAGGCGTAAAATTATATATTGAGACCATACATTGTAAAAACATCCAAATTTCAAAGCTTTGAAGATTGATACTAAATAGAAAAACATTAAAATATCAGAAACATTCAATGTAATCCGGTGTGTGACAAAGGCGCCAACAGGCACGTGAAGGCACAGTAGGGCGAGTGCCTTCTTGAAGACGCTTGCCCTGACTTAGACAGAGGCGAGGTGACCCTAGGCAGCATCGCCTTGCAGGAGGCGCGCACCTTGGTCACCTCAAATTATTGGTTTGGAATGACTTTCTAAGTCCTGAAAAGTGTTTATAACTGTAAGAAAAAGTGTTTTGAAGCACTTACCGATATTGGATAAATCATTTGAGGGATTACAACAATGTGTCTGACAATTCAATACCGGTGAATGTAAGTTAGAAAACTTTTAAAACTATATTTGAAGCCTATATGGAGTAGATGAAAAGAGCAGATAGATTTTGAACTTGCACTTAGCATGGATCACTTATTAAAGGCAACATATTATGGCATCCAAATCCAGACCAAAATGGGCAGTAATCTGTAATTAACCATCCAAATCCAGACCAAAATGACAAGTAACTTTGAATTTGAGATGAGCGATACCTAAAATCAGGCCCCATATAGGGTCTTGAAAGCATTCTATCTCGTTTAAGAACGTATAGTTTCTGAATCTCCAACGAATCAGGCCATGCCGAGCACACGAACTCCAAATAGTCCGAACCATCCCTCTTCGAGATGTCAACAAGCACGCTACTGTGAAGACGGAGGTCTTCTTCACCATCGCTATCGTCACCAAGTTTAGGAACAGATTTGCAGCCATCAAACATCGTCGCTTCAATTTTAATATCTTCAGTGCCACCAAATTTTCCTTTCAATGTAATCCACTGCATTCCCGGTCGGTCTTCAACAGAAAATGAATTGAACCTCATTGCAGGCTGTAAAATTCCGCAGCAGAAAAATTAAAGCAAACATTCTAAACGATAATCCAAATCTCAAATTAGGTGAAACAAATTGCAAAAAGTAGTACGAGGAAATGGATCAAAATAAAGAAGAAAACGAGTCGGCGAACCAGATGGGGAGGAGCGTAATCGGACTGGTACTCGATCTCGTTACGAAGTATTCTGAGAGTGATGGCATCGAAGGGAGATTTGGGATTGGCAGCGGAAACAACTGACCTGATGAAGAGCGATGTTGAGATTATGGTGCTTTGTGAAGGCGAACAATGGCGCCGCCATAATCGACGAGTAAGGATTTTACTGTAGGATGATCGAATCCGCCGGTGAGCTGATCGGAAAACGCCCGCCATGAATAGAGATTCTGGCGGTAAAAATATTCAGTTTCTGAGCTTCGGTCAGAGTTGGAACCAATCGACGGAACAGGGTTTAGTCTCTCAGCTCCCGTGTACGACGTCGTTTAGAGATTTATTAGAAATATTAAGATGCATTAGACATTTTTTAAAAATAAAAATAAAAATTTATAACTTAAAATCTTAAAATTCGGATATTTGAAACTTTTATTTGGATCTAATATCTTTAATTCACGGCCCATATCTAAACTGTGGATATGGGCCTTGTGTAAACACACATTAGCCCAAAATTCCTTTGGGGTTGGGCCGGCCCAGACTATCAAAACGAAGCCCAATAAAGAAATTAGAAGCATTAAATAATTTTTTAATTTCAATAAATATTTTATTTCCCATCATTCTATTTTCAGTTACATTATTGATTAAATAATAATAATAATAATAACAAGAGTTGGGTAAGTAAGACAAATAAGGAGTGAAAGTGGTGAGGTTAAAAAAGGAGAATGTTCGCAGTAAAAAATTTTAACCTTGAGGAGATGATGAATGGCATGCTACCCAACAACCAAACATGAAGTCCAAATATGAAAAATGTGTGCATGGCCATAGCAACATCCATGCCACGTGGCATGTCGTGTTCACATTTAACTTCACAATCCCGATATGTATACACATATGTGCTCGAGCATAGACAAGGCCGCATGTCGATATGAAAGAAGGACTAAATAATTCTATAAAATGAACATGTTAGATCCAACCCGACTCCCAACAATGGTATGATATTATCTACTTTGAGCATAAGCTCTCATGGTTTGGCCTCATACCAATGGAGATAGTATTCTTTGTTTATAAACTCATGATCATTCCCTAAATTAGCCGATGTGGGACTTTCATCATGCAACATCTTCCCTTAATTGAGGCTCGACTCCTTTGGAGTCTTAGTCATTTTTTACAGCCTTCGAGGAGGCTTAACTCCTTTTCTTTTGGAGTCCTTTGTTCGACATTTGATACCATGTTAGACGAACACGACTCTCCACAATAGTATGATATTGTCTACTTTGAGCATAAGCTCTCGTGGCTTTGCTTTGGGTTTTCCAAAAGGCCTTATAACAATAGAGATAGTACTGTTTGTTTATAAACCCATGAACATTCCCTAAATAAGCCGAGGGACTTTCATCATCCAACAGAACCAACTCAAACCATACAAATTGGGTTGGGTTAATCGAGTTTCTTGTATCATCGATTTTTTTTAATTTAGTGGCTATCAAAATTTTAAATCGATGTAGCGTAGCTACTGATGTTATAACGTACATAATAAAAAATAAAATAAAAAACCGACCATTCTCACGAAACAACAGCCTCAAAACGGGTGTCATCTCATAGGCATCCAAGTGACTCCATCCACACACATCCAAAAATTTCACACCATAACAAATGAAGACTCGAACACAAGATCCAAGATTACTTTAGCAACAAAACAAACCACCACAAATAAAAAGCACAACAAAATTAAATAATATTAAATGGAAGCGGCTACGAAACTCAAAGTAATATGGACACCTCATACCAAAATAAATGGCCTTGTTTTTTATTCATTAAATTACAATTTTACCCCTCAACTTTTCAATTTTTATTTCTCTTAAACCTTTAATTTTAAATTAAAATTCATAAATTTATTAAAAATTCAATAACTTTTTAATCGAATTATTAAAATTAATTTTTTTTAATTGGAAGAAAAATAAAAGGGCCAAATTTTAAGGGTATCAAACGGCCAGACACCGCAAGAAAAGGCCATTTGTTAACTCCTTCACAGGCAAATTGACCCCTTTTTTTTGCACCATTTGGGGGGAAAAAAAAAATATATAATATTAAAAAAAATAAAAAAAGCTGTTTTTTTCTTACTCAAACGTGGCGTATTTTATTCTCGACTCGACCCGGTTGAATTCGTTTGATTGTTGCTGCAAAAACGAGTTGAAAGTTTGTCCCGATGATTCTAATAAAAAAAAATTGACTCGAGCAAAGACTAAACGAAACTAAATTGATTGAACTCGGTTCTAACTAATCTCCGAACCAACTCGAGCTCAGCTCAGTGAAACCCAGATAAATTTTATAGTCAAACTCAGTTCTCAAGGTCTTTTTTTTCGGTTTGTCGTGATTTTGGTAACAAAAGGGTCACCCGAGTATACTTTATAGGTCGGAAAATTTGAATAATAAACAAATAAATAAATGAAATATATTATATTAATGCAATTTAAGGTGGCTCCTTTCACACACCTTCATATTCCACCTTTAAAATATTTATTCACTTTATTCCATCACCAAATTTGGATTCCAATAGGCACTAATAATAATAATAATAATAATAAACTATATATTATATTTAATGTCACGCAAAAATACCATATGGTCCAAATTGCATACTATGTTAAATCATTGATATAATTAGTTTATTAAAAAATTGTATGTATACTAGAATTTTGAGAAAGTGACGTGAAAATTAAAAAATTATAATTAAATTAAAGAGAATAATAATAATTATTATTAAACATTAATTATTCTAATAATAATTAAAAAAAAATACATCTGTTATTTTCCTTAAAAAAATTATAAATTTAGAATTTTAAAACGAAATGGATAAAATATAGTTTTTTTCCAATTAATTGACAGGCGAAATTGAGATTTTTGGAGGCATTCTTTTTTCAGTTATTTATTAGTTGGGGGTCATCTATCCATTATCCACATGACAATCACAAATCCCAAATTAAAATAATAATAATAATAATAAATAAATGGATTAATTTTAAAAAACAATTAATTAAATTCCATTAACATGAATGTATTATAAAGAAGGGGCAAAAAGAATTGGTGCAGGACGAGGATCGGCGTAAGAAGATTCTCTCGGCCGCCGGTGAAATCCAAGGTTCGTTGCTCGATAATTCTACGTCCCGAATCCCACCGGAGAACCTTTTTTTTTTTAATCTCTTTTGGATTTTTGTTGAAATTTGTTCTCAATTCACTGACGATTGATTTTCCATTTCTTCCTTTGGATTTCTTAATCTTCGTTCTCTTTAACGAAATTTCTTCGGAGTGAATCTTATGTGTTATGTGATTTCGATTTCAGAGAAGAAGAAGAAGAGGTGGATTTGGGGAAAATGTTCTGCAAAATTACTTTGATGTCGAAGAAGAAGAAGAGCGGAACCGTGCCGGTTTATTTGAATGTGTATGATTTAACGCCGATCAATGGCTATGCGTATTGGCTCGGTCTTGGGGTTTACCACTCCGGCGTGCAAGGTTAGACAATTTATGGCGTTTTTCTGTGTTTCTTCTTCTTCTTCTTCCATTTTTAGTATGTTGTTAGCAGAGGCGACGAGGATTTAGGTTTTTTTGTAAATGATTGTCATATAAACCGAAGGTTTTTTCAAATCGTTGTTTCCTTTTTTTTTCTTGATTCTTCATTGCGTTTTTTCCCCTTCAGATCTGAGGTTGAATTCGTTTTGTTTTTGGCTGAAATTTGTGCTACTTGAGAAACTGGAGGAACATGAGGATTGTATTATGGCTGTGCTGTGAAATTTTCTGTTTCTGGTTGTGTATTTATCTCTATGAGCTAATTGTTCAGTTTATGGAAAGATGATTCTGTAATGGCTAGCTTGATTTGGCTGAGAAATTGATGAGTTCCTGCATATTTCTTTGTTTCTGATTGCTTAAATGATTTTCTATTGACATCTATATCGTTTGTGTTTGGCATTTTCAGAGTTTTTTTGATGACTTAAGCAGTCAATGTTAGTGAATCCAGTTTTTTTAATGTATTTTATCAAGAACAGGCTGTTCAAAGCTCAAATATCTCATTGGGGTGAACCTTTTTTGCAGTTCATGGAGTTGAATATGCATTTGGAGCACATGAACGTGCTACTTCTGGGATATTTGAGGTAGAACCAAGACAATGTCCTGGTTTTACGTTTAGGAAATCAATTTGTATCGGAAGAACGAATCTAGATCAGAAAGATGTTCGCTCGTTTATGGAGAAAGTAGCCGAAGAATACTCCGGGAACACTTATCATCTCATAACGAAAAATTGCAACCATTTTTGCAATGATGTATGCTTAAGGTTGGTAGGGAAACCAATCCCTAGCTGGGTTAACCGTCTTGCTCGACTTGGTAAGATCGTCGATTATACTCCCAGCTGACTGTTTTCTTTTCCATAATCCTGCTTGTTCTTGCTGTGACATAGAATCCTAGTTTACAAACAAACTTGTGTTTCTATGCCTGATGTTATGTAACTTTTGTCTTCCCCTGCATAATTAGGAGCACGACATGACTCGTGAGACGTTAATCATCTAAATGATAATGTTACGAGCGCTTCATTTATTCCCTCTGAGATTGGAACTTGCAACAATTTGTGATGTTATTTCGATACGTTTTTCAGGTCTTTTCTGCAACTGCGTTCTTCCAGCGAGTTTGCACGAAGCGAAGGTTCGGCAAGTACGCCCAGGAGATAAGCTCAACAACAATGGTGCAAAGAAGAAATTGAAAAGCCAACCAAGTAGGTATAATGATAAACCTTCTTCTGTTTCCAATCCTCCAACTTCAACCGTCAAAGTAAGTAGACAAAAACGATGTATCCCGCCATCGTCAACGGTGATTCATTCTTCTCCGTCCACAACCCAAGCTGTAAAGCTGTAATAGTGACTGTTTTATAAGCCATTTAAGAGCTTAATTAACAGAAGACAGGCAAAATAACATGATTTTTTTGCCTTTCCACTGGTCTTCTGCTTCTACTAATCCCATAGAAAGAAAGCAAAGTTGTGGTGGAGCAGTTTTGTGTTGAAATGCAGTGTATGTTTGTGCAGTTTGATTGAGATTTTATCATTGAAATGGTTTATAGATTGAAAAAAAATGGTGTTCTTGGGAAGTTGCAGAAGGATGTAAAGAAGAAGGATTGTATGGAAAGATGTCAACTCAAGTGGAGATGGCATTAATGGAAGTGGGTATGGTGGGGATTGGCTGGTGGAGCCTCCCTCCTCCTCCATTCACTTCTTATGGACCCAAAGTCTTCTCTCAAATATGTATACATCTTTCAATGTCGGTGGTAAAAACCAAGCTGAAATGACACCCTTCCTCTTTTCCACCTCTCGTCCTATTCGGTTTGGCTCGAGATTTACGAAGCTTATGGGTTTGAAAGGTCGAAGGTGCCTTATCGATATTTGAATTGTTCAGAAGTATTGTGTAACAGTTCAAGCCTACTTCTAGCAGATATTGTCCGTTTTCGCCCGTTACGTATTGCCATCAGACTCATGATTTTAAAACGCGTCTGTTAGGAAATGGTTTCCACACCTTTATAATGAATGTTTCGTTCTCTTCTTCAACCAATGTATGATCTCACATATTGATTATAGAAATTGGTGTTTGTGTCGTTTGTATGAAGTGTACGAGTTCTTAATTTGTGTTATCCATCGTTAGGATATGTGATATTTATATTATAACCTAACTCGGAGTTGCAATTGTGGCTGTTCATCTATAACACAACCCGATATTAGGTAAGACTAGAAGTAGAAGAATAAAGTTGTTTTTATAGTTGAACTTCCTATCGTTCGATTATTCAAATCTAACCTAACTAAGAGACACAATTGTGGCCATCAAGGTATTAAGTGATGTTAGGTAAATGTAGAAGTAGAAGAAAATACTTTTGTTTAGGGCCAACCTTTTCAAATGTGAACTTACATCGTCAAATATTGGTAGGAATTTAATATATATATATATACACACGACACAATCGAGAAAGTCTTATTTGTGTGATTGAAAATGGTTGTCAAATTAAAATTGACGACTAAATTTATCCGATACTTTAAATTAAAATTTATTTGTACGTCCATGAATGGAATTTTCTAGGGTTTTAAATCGGTTGGTTTTCGGTCCATTTTGGTCGTTCTCGTTTTTCAACTATTATATTAGATTAATTATATTTGATGTTTCATATTGAACCAACTACAATATAATTCAACTAGTTTCAAATTAATATATATATCACAATCGCAACTTCTCCCAAGAGCCGTTGTTGCTCCTCTCTTACTTGCGATCGTGAATTTATTTATTTATTAGATAAAAAGATTTAAAAACTTTAGAAAGGGAGATAATAATAATAATAATAATAATAATTTATATTCTAATAATTACAGAAATTAGTAACGAAGAGAAATGAAATGAAATTATAAAACTTTTAATTTCGCCCCCATTTTGTGGTGTGGGGTTAAATTTCATCATTTCCCAAAAGAATTCTCCACATCCTCATCATCTTCTTCTTCACTGTTCCCAACGGACGGAGCTTTAATGGCGTCCATCCTTTTTCAGCTTCAGTTACATTACCCATTTTACCCCTGTCCCCCTTTCAAACGGGAAGACGACACAGACCCATCTCCCAATTTCTCCTCTGCTCTCAAACCAGATAATCGATAATGGACGATTGTGACGTTTTATCTAACAGATTAGAAATTGGGTTCTCAATTTCATCTTCTCCAAGCGTAAATCAGTAGACAAAATCCCGACGGAGCTCCGATTACATCGCTATCTTCGCCGTTAGCCCATTCCATCACCGATGAACTAGCTCCGGCGGATGATCCGACCGACGACGTCGACGCCGATACCGACACCGATGACGACGACAAGCTACTTCTCATCCTCCTCCACTCCAATTCGTTCAATCCCAGGTTTAGATTCTGCTGTCGCGCCGCCGGATTGCTCTGTTCTTCCGCTTCGAATCGGAACATAAACACCGCATTTCCTCTGTTTTCTTTCTCCGATTCGAAAATCCAGCTGTAAACATCCCAATACACATCCACCGGAATCCCTTCCACTTCGATTCTTTCGTTTCCCCTAAATTTCCATTTCAGCCGTTTGATTTCCAAAACCATTTTCCGGTCAACACTGAACGACAGCCCTAATTCGTCGTCGTTTCCTTCGAATAAGCCGCAGTCTATTTCGATTTCTCGGATTTGACCGCCGAATTTCGCCTTCGTAGTGTAGATTTTGTTCGCAATCACATGTTCCCTTTTGAGAATTAGGGTTTGGGGGATTTCGGATTTCGCCGCTCTGGTTTTCGCAGAGGCTTCTTTGATCATATCGCCGACGAGAAGCGTCATTTCTCCTTCCACAACCACCGCGATGAAGAATCCGGAATAGGGTTCCGGCGACGACGAGAAACGTGCTCGCCGGAGATCCCAAAAGACATGGATACAATCTGAAAGCTTCTCACAGCCGTGTTTCTTCCATGGATTCAAAGCTCTGATAAGGAGACGAAAAGAGATTGAAGAAGAAGAAGAAGAAGAAGAAGGATTTGGAGGTGAATCAAAGGGATTAAGGTTTCGGTGAAAGTTAAGGAGAAGGGAGTGAGAGAAGAGGGATTGAGACCATGAGAGGGTAAAGAGAGCGAAATTAGTGTGGTAAATGCAGGTGGTGAGATTGGGGAAGCCAGAATCTGGCGGCGGAGAGTGGCGGCGATTGGCGGATGATGGGCGGAAGCAGGCGGAGAAGACGGCGGACATTGGAGGGGGAAATTGAGAACTGAAATTTGCAGAGATTTGGAAACGAAATCCCCTTCCAATATGACTCGCCTTATTAGACCATGGCCTCCGATGGACATTTTAAACTTAGTTATTTTATTTTTATTATTATTATTATTATTATTATTATAAAGTTGATAATTTATAAATTTAAAATTAAAATGATATAAAACCTTATTAATGTAACATATTACATTTTTTTTTTTTATATAGGAATAAAACTAAGGAAGTCAAGGAAGGGAAAAGGCATAGAATAATAGAAATTGGATTCCTATTGGAAAAGGCCTTAAAAGAAACCAACAATAAACGCGTAAGAACATATCCTATAATATATATAAATAATGCTCGTTTCCAAGAAAATCATGATCCCATCTCGATCAGTTTTGCAACCCATGTCACGATGTCTGTATATCCTCTAGTAATTGTGTTAGATCCCATATCGATTGGACGGAAAACGAAACATTCCTTATAAGAGTGTGAAAAACTCTCCCTAATACGGGTTTTAAGATCGTGAGATTGATGGTAATATGTAACATCTGCTAGCAGTGGAGTTGGGTTATTAAAAATTGTACTAGAGCTCGAGACAGAGCGGTGTGCCAACGAGGACACTGGCGTCTAGGTCGGATGGAAAGGAGTGAGTGTTATAATGGGCTTCTAAGCTCGTATTTATTAATTATAAATTTAATTTATATTTTTTGAATCTCTTCGTGCTAAAATATCTTAATCTCTACAAATTAACGACATTTAAACCTTAATTTTATTTGGTTACCCACTTGATTTAGTTTAATCTATTGTCTGTCATAATCTACCAACTTAGTCAAAATTTATACAATATGATATACATTTCACATGTCATGTTAAAACATTATAGTAATATTATTAATTAAAATAATTGACTAACAATATAGTTTAATGTTGAATGATGCAATACATAAAAGTTCAGGGACTATACCTTATATTCAAAATTAATTAATTAATTAACTATATAATATAACACGAAAATCCATATCAAATTTTCAAAGAGCAATAAAACATATAATTGTAGCATTGTAGCAGTAACAGCTCAAGCACACTACTAGTAGATATTGTTTATTTGACACTTTACGTACACGGTTTTAAAACACGTATTTTAGGGAGAGGTTTCCGCACATATAATGAATGTTTCGTTCCCGTTTCAAACCAATGTGAGATCTCACAATCCATCCCTTTTTTGGGGCCAACGTCGTTATTGGTACTCCGCTCGATGTCAGACTTTGATACCATTTGTAACGGCCCAAACCTAGTTAGTAGATATTGTCCGCTTTGACTTATTATTTATCTGTGCTTTTTTTTAAAATGTATTTATAGCTCAACACTTATGTCATGTCAACACGGAAATTTAATGTTTTGCATTCAGTCAATCACATTCATACGTCATGTCACATAAAATTCATTAAATGATTTTTACTATTTAAAGTTTTTTTAATATATTAAAATAGAAAATTCTTTGTATTTATTAAAACTTTAAAATTAATTATCATATGCATAAAAACTAGATGTATGAATAAAAAATTTTAAGACATAAATTAGATGTTCATAATAATATTATTTTCTTTTGTTGTATTTAAAAAATTATAATTATAATGAAAAGAATTTTGTAAAAGAAAATAAAAAGGAAAAAATAAAATAAAATAATTAGTGGGCTTGGCCCTAACCTTTGGGCCATGAGTTTTTAAAGGTGGGCCCAATTTCTTTTTAACTTTGAAGGCCCATTTACTGAAAGTAAACATCTGGCTGGGCTGCCCGCGGGCAAGTCTCGATTACCCTTCTCAGTAGAGCGTATAAAGCTTGTTCGCTGCTAATAGGGTTTTTATAATCCCGCCATCTGCTTCCAAGCTCGCCGCCGATTGTCGGAACTCGAAAATGGTACGTGTTGTTATTCGACTCTCTAAATGTTTTTCCGTTTTAACTTGGATGATTGAAATTGTGTGTCTGTAATTTGATTTTCTCTTCTCTTCTCTTCCAATTCGCAGCCGTCTCACAAGACTTTCAGAATCAAGAAGAAGCTCGCGAAGAAGATGAGGCAGAACAGGCCAATCCCGCACTGGATCCGCCTGAGAACCGACAACACGATCAGGTATTAAACCTAATTTATTTGAATCTGCTTAATTTCATTCTAATCTCTCTCCATTTCTACTTTCGATCGGATTACAGGTACAATGCGAAGCGCAGGCACTGGCGTCGCACCAAGCTAGGGTTCTGAGGTGCTTTCGATTTAATTTTCAATGTTCATTTACCTTGACTTTTTTAAGATTGAGAACTTGAATTTTCGTACAATTTTTGTAGTTGAGCAACTGAAATCTAGTTCATCTGATATTTTTGTTTAATCATCACTACACTCAAGTTTGAAGTGCTTTCGAATGGAGTGAATTTACTGTCGATGGTTGTCTGTGGTATAAACCTTAATGGCATTTGCTTGCTCCTGTTCTCCAAGGATTTAAACGTGATCGATAGGCATTCTTTGGGAAACTGATCGAAGTCTAGAGATTCTTGAAAACTATTCAAATCAACAAATAACCATTTTCCACTTCCTAGCAACGTTATAATTATGTTAGGATTTAGCTTTGTACTCGTTTTATCGATTAATCTGATAAATCTGAGTAGTTTGGGTTGAACCAATTCATAAAACTCTGAGGCTAAAATATACTTAGAATTCATACTGGCCTTCATTTACAGTGAAAGATAGTATAGAAGATCCAACTAGCTTATCGAGACTTTGTCAATGGTTCGAAGAGAAAATTCTTTGAGATTCCGTTCTGTAGAATACTTGTTACTATCATTTTGACCTTGAACAAGAACCGATCTATATTTTCTAATGTTCTACATCTGTGTCATTGAATTCTGAAGCACTTGCAACTTTAGTTGATCTAAACAGAATAGTCTTCGTCTAGAAAGTCGGTAGAGGTAGAGAACTTGGTCGATGGTTCCGGAAAGAACTTTAGTTGATCATTTCGACTTTGTTGATGGTTCCGGAGAGAATTCTTTGAGATTCCCTTCTGTAGAATACTTGTTAATATCATTCGACCTTGAACAAGAACCGATCTTATATATTCTAAGGTTCTACATCTGTGTCATTGAATTCTGAAGCACTTACAACTTTAGTTGATCTAAACAGACTAGTCTTCGTCTAGAAAGTCGGTAGAGGTAGTTTACTTGATGGTGGAAGACGCCAGACGACATGGTTGAGTAGACTAATCACCCATTTATCTTACTAATCACTGCATATTAACCAAACCTCTTCTTTGTCTAGACTGCGTTTGTTAGGAGGTCTGTTAGGTATGGCTATCTGCTTAGAACCATTTCGAGCTCGCAGATGAACCTTCTTTGAGGGAATTTCCATGGAGTGTAAAGCAAACAATGAAGGCTTCAATAGTATGGTAGAGAATAGTTTGGTTTGGTTGTCGAGAGGAGGGAGTTTAAAGTACACGAAGAATTCGTCTCTGTTTCAACTAAGGAGATGATTTGGATTTGCAGTGTGGAAGGAAGGTCCTATTTCCGGCTTGAATTTAAAATTATAAAGATAACATTAGAATTTGGGTTTATTTATTTAGTCAGTTATTTTGAATAAATTTATACATAGAATTAATTATTTAGAATTAATTTGCAAATGCTCTTTTGGGCCTAGTGGAGTTTAAATTAATTAATTCATGATCAGAAGTGAAATTCAGGGTAAAAATATAATATTTTTAAACTTAAAAACCATGTGATAAAATTTGAAAATATCTCACATTTTCCACTTGGGAAAGGAAAATTCAGTTTACAAATTTTAATCATTAAAATTAAATAAAAAAAAAAAAAACAAAAAAAAACGGATAAGAATAGTGGAGACTTCATAAAATAGAATAATATATCATACCCTTTGTCAAATATTGTCTACATCTATATATTAAAATTAAAGACAAAAAGCAAAAAAAATCATAAATGCATCGTAATGGTTTTATGGAATTTTAATTGAGCAATAAAGTGAGTTGAATTAAGTACGACAATATTAGTTGCTGCCAATATTGATATTCTCATAAATGTTGCGGTTCGATCCCCGTGACCACCAAAATGAATATACTTAGATGACGGAATAATAATATAATATAGTTTTATGTTTACATTTAATTTTTTTAGTTTAAAAAACTGTATATTATAAAAATAAATTTACGATATTATTAATTCGCTTGGGTCTTGCGTGTAAGAAGGGAGATATTTTTTGACCGTAAATTAATTTGAATGAAATTTGGGGATGGTATTGAAATTACGAGGTATTTTAGGTGTTTTTTTCCCCAATTGTTAGGCCCATCTTTAAATGGGAAGTGGTCATTGGCTAATTAATTCTTCAATACCACAACCTGACATGCGTTTCATCCTACTCACAACGTGGCAGTCTATGATTGGAGGACTTTGGTGATTGGGCAACACGTTGGTTAAGTGGAGGACTACGGTAAGGATGCTACCCAATTTCGTTCTTATACTAAAAAAATCTATAATTAATCAAATTAAATATTTAATTTCTACACTACTTTCAAAATCAATTTTGGAATGTTATTTTCAATCCATTTTGTCCTATTTTAATTTTGTAAAGTATGACTCAATCAATTTTATTGGATTTACCTTTTTTTTTTATAAGATTTTAAGATTATTAATAAGTTGATTCTATTATACCGTGAATTGTATCCAATGGGTTGAGAAAAAATCGAGTGTAATAGGGTACTAGAGTTGTGAGCACGAGAATTTCTCTCAAGCCCCTACTCATATGCCCAATCAAGTGACGTACATTGACTTGAAAGGATCACATATTTGATCTAACCTTGATTTGGACACTAAATGTGGACCTGATCAATGCACATAATTGACCTTTACTGATGCAGAGAATTGACCTTTACTAGACATCAAATATTACAATTTATTATGTGCATAAAAATTACTCGAGATAAATAAACACACAAAAAAAATTGAAATTTAATTTTGTGATCAATTAAAAAATAATTTAAAATTTAGAGAGAAATTAGAAATAAGAAAACGTTTTAAAATATTAGAAAAAGCAAATAAAACTAATTTCAAATCTCGAGAAGAAAACAATAACCAAATTAAATTGGAATCTTAAATTAAAAAAATTGGAAACAGAAATGGGAGCTGTCACTCGTATGGCCCACATATCCAAGACTTAATTGAAATTAAAAAAAAAAAAAAGAAAAAAAAAAGGAAAAAGAAAGCTGACAAAGGAAGTGGAACAAGGAACCTGAAGAAGCACCACCTATAAACCCCACTTCTCTCTCCCTCTCTCTGTCTAATCTTAATTCCCAATATTTATACTCTCCTTTACTCTCTCCGCCACCCTCTCTCCCTCTCTCTCTCTCTCTATCAATCTTTTCACCCCATCTCTCTCTCTCTCTCCATTCATCTCTTTTGATTCCTTTTTCTCCCCTGTTTCCCCTTTTCTCTGCAGCGATGATGGTGGAGGACGAATGGCTTACGGCCGCCATGGCCGAGGACAGCGTGGTGGCTGACTTATTGGTGCGGTTGAAGCAGTCGCAGGCTGCGTCGCCTTCCAAATCTCCTCGTCCCATGAAGCTGCCGTTTAATTGGGGGGTTAGGCAACCGAGGTCCAGGACGGCGGCAGCCATGGCTGCGGTGGTTGTGAGATGTGGCGATGTTGTCTTGCAGAGGAATAATAAGGATGTTGACTCCACCAGATGCAGTCCTACGACGCCGCTTTCCTGGAGCGGCGGTGCTTCTCCTTCCGCTACGCTTGATGGTTATGAAGCGTCTAGCCGTCACGCTACTCTCTTGCACGTTGCTTCCAGATTTAAGGTTCTCGACTCTTTCTCTCCTCTCGTCTCATTCTCTGTTTCGTCTGTTTCGGATTTTTGTAGTTTCGTCTCTTATATTGGCTGTGTGTCCGTTTTTTTTTCTCCGCGATTTCTCAAATCTTAACGCCGGCGTTCTTAATTGCGTTTTTTCTCGGCGGTGGTGTCGGCTGCGGATTTCAGGCGGTCGGTGGCACCGTGGATTCTCAGATAGAACATTCTTATCTCGAGAAGCCTCGTATATTGAATCGTCACCATTTCTCCATTTGTTTTTCCAAGAATCTGATTCCGTATCGTGAAATCTCTTCCGATGTTCTCATTTCTTCATCCGCTTAGCGAAACAGAGTTCCTCTCTCAGAAGTCAGAACTCACACAACCGCAAATCTCTCAATTCCATAACCGCTCTGTACTTCACCAAACAGTTTCATCTTCTCTCCGTCAATGGCGGACAATCCTAACAAATCACCGACGAGAAACTGCTCTTTAATTCATCAAATCCCCGGTATACTCCTAGATTCTCCAAAATTTTCACGTTCACTGTTAGAGAATGAACACTGGTTGAAAATACTTCGCGTTTTCTTCTCGCCTCTTTTCACCTCGTCTACGATTCCAAATCCCTTACTTCTCCAAATTGACCAAAACGCCCTTCAAATCCCTCGCTAGATTCCAACGCTTTCCAAATCGTACCGCCGAGTCGCTGTTTCGTCACGCACGAGATTTTTCCAACACAAACTCTCTTCCATCGCCGTCGGTTTACCTCGAAACTTTCCTACGGCCATTTTCCTCTCATTTCCCCCTCTTTTTGACGCGTAAATCGCGAGGGTATTCCGGTCACATGCAAAAATTCAGAGCCGGTCTGGTCGAACCGGGGCCCTGATACGACCATCGACGATGCTACAAAGTGAGGGCCCAATTCGGATCAGGTCGCAAGAGATAGGTCTGCGTTAGGTTTGATGCAGACTTGGAGTAATTATCAGGTGTGGCGATGGTACATGGTTGGTTCCTGTGTTTGCTTTCTGAAATATTTTCAATAAATAAATAAATAAATGAAGAATTGCCTGCAAGTCGTTGGGCTGAGAAGAGGAAAAGGAAGATCCACGTGACCATAACAGGAAATCGTTTGGGTGTGGTCACGGTCACATTCTTAAAGTGACCACGTGGACGTCATGACGTGGCGGCCCTGTTACTGTTCAAAATTTGTTGCTATTTTGCTTATCATGTAATCCTGATTCATTCTTGTTCATGTTCTGTTTCACCCTATTGATTCTTATTAATATGTTTTGGGATTAGTTTTTCAGGGTGCTGTTGCTAATGAGTCGCCGGCGTGTACCACTACAAAGAGATTGAGACGAAAGAAGGTAATTCTTGTAGGGAAAAGAAAATCAATCATGCATTTGTTTATTGCTGACTTTAATTCAGTTGTTGGCTTGCCTTGTTCTTGAAGAATGAATGCCTTGTTCTTGAAGAATGTATTCTCTTCTTTGTTTGTATTCCAGACATTTGCTGAGCTTAAGGAAGAGGAAAACACGCTTTTGAAGGAGAAACTTCATCTAAAAATGGTATGATCTTCGTCTAAAAAGTTTGATCAAGCTTCATATATATATATGTATATATATACACAACTCTTTCCATTTTGGGTTTGCACATTTGTAATGATATCATGAGTGCTTTAGGGTGTCTCCAAGCTATATGTTTTCTTATACAATTACAGTCCGTCTTTGCTCAATGGATACAAAATACCCATGCTTTAGTACCTAGTATAACGCCCCTGGTGCAATAACAGACACTAGTTTGACTTGGGGGTGGTGATTTAATGGCCGTGGGCGGCAAAGTTGCTTTGTTACCTACGTTGGGAATCGCAGATTTTCTTGGTACATCATATGCATGCATTTACGATTCATGTACGATATTGATACTCCTGAAAGTTGTTCTATTTTCTCATAGCTCGTGTTTGATACTAGATAAAGAAAATCTTGGTTTTCGTTTTCCTTGTGATGGGCCGGGAAGAGAGGGTACATGTCAAGTATCTGATTGGGCCTATTTTGGACGTAGAATTCAATTTGAAATGGGGTCAGATTAGGGGAAGATGCCTTTTATTTATTGTCCGCACTATCCTGTTTTTGATGAGCTTACTTTATGAACAGGAACTGGCCACTCTACAGGCAAGCTTCGAAGAACAAAGAGCCAAGAATGAGAGTTTGAAGAAAATGAAGGTAACTCTGCTTTCTTCTTCCATGAATGCCTTTGTACAGTTACAAAAAGATTGACAGAAAAAGGGTTTCAAAACCAAGATTCTCCACTTGCCCTTGACTCAAATCCATAATTTAGTAAACAATCTTACATTATGCACAGGTTGATTTGAACTTGAAATACCCAGAGAAATTCAGTACAAACTCCAATATGATGCATGAGGAATCTTCATCAACACTTACCCATCAAAGGGAAAGCTCTAATAACATTGAAACAAGTCATCCTACATTACCATTCACTGGATCAGGTTCTTCCGAGGCTCAATCACAAAAGAAGAGCAAATCAACCGAAGAAGACTCTGTCTTTTTACTACCAGATTTGAATATGACACCCTCAGAGGATTATTGACTAAGGTGAAAATACATTGACTCTCTCTTTCTCTCTCTCTCTCTAATATGATAATGGTTAAAGGATTATGTGGGATTAAACCTGGCAGTCACTGGTAAGGTCATGAGCCCTATGACCCTACAACTTGGTGATGGCAAAGAAAGTTTGCCGTCTTGTAGTGTAGGCCCAACCAACCAGACTTTTATTAGCTCTTCAGGCTGTAATCCTGTGGGTAAAACCAATTGTTGAATCCCTCTAGAATGGTGTAGGGTTTGATTCATTCGTTGTAGCGTTTATTATAATAGGTACATAATCAATGAATTTGTTTGTCATCATGACTTTGATCTTAATATTTCTTTTTACCGCGCCTTCCTTCCTTTTGTTAATGCGTTCTTACTCATGATGTTCATTCAAAAGTGCCATAATGGGTAGCAGCGGCATAGTTTGATTACAATAAGTGTTGAATCACAGCTAGTTTGGTTCTAGCAGTAAAATTCAAACCTGAGCAGAATGTGTATTAGATTTATCAATATAGTTTGAATTTCGAATATTGGTTTAACTGCTAGTTTGTTCGATCCTTATACTCATTTTGGGAGTACTTTAGAAAAGAATTAACATAAGTTCATAAGTTTATATGCATCGAACATCTTTTAAACTTTGATATTAAGTAACCATTTTACTATATTATATATATTAGGGGTGTACATTCGACCTGACAATCCAAACCAACCAAACTCGAACTATAGGAGTTGGGTTGGGTTGGGTTAGGTTGGATTAGCATTTCGAGTTGGGTTATAACTGGGAAATGGGCTTCCCAAGTGAGTGTCCTTTGTTTTCATTTTTTTTACTCATGAAGCATTGTGTGTAGAAGAAATGAAGACTGTTGGACACCATCTCTCCAACAGTCTCCAGTAGTTCTTAAGATTCATCTCAACTTCTCTTTCAACAAGCTTGATGCAACGATATAATACGAGCTCGACTGGGTTGAAGGCACACTCCATGTCCACTGTAATTTGATCATAGTCGGTCTTGATTTCCAACATTATCCCCGTCGCTAGCGTTCGGAGTGGTAGAAGCCATTCGTTATACGACTTCTGCAAATTGGTCTTCAACAAAACTCCAGTATAGTTTGTGTTTACTGTTCCATGGATTTTGATAATTATTCACAATCATCAATATAGTCATTAAAAATTAAGAATCCATATGTTCTAGTAATAAGTTTAGATAAACAGTGATAATCGGCCTTCTCCATTGAAATGCCTTACCGCCGCTGTGACCTTGAGATTACCGTTCAGAGTTCAGATAATAATACGAGTTGTTCGCCGTTGCCCGCCGGCGGTTCCAAGTTTCAGGCCGTCGTGCCTCTTCTCCGGCGCGGCGGAGTATTGGTCGCCTCGACAGGCCAAGATGTAATCTCTTCCGAACGGATCTTCCCGGTCCGAATATTTATATGCATGCTCCGGATTTACAAATTCTATTCTAATTTTAAGCCTAATTATATTTCTAATTATTATTATTATTATTTATTAGTCACAAAATCTTTATTTATTGACATTAAATATTGTCAAAATTATTAATGAAAATTTTGTTTTTTTAAGTTACAAAATTAAAATTTTTATGTAAATATAAAAATATTTAAAATAAATGATCGGAACATTTAATCTCGAAGTGAAGCTAAACTTAAATAATTAATAATAATAAAATATAAGATTTGAGAGTAACCCGACATAAAATTTTAAAAAGTATATAATTTTTAAATGTTAAATTTATGAATATATTCTTAAAACTTATAAAAAATATTTTAGGAAAATCAACAGATTTAAGATTTATTATATATGAGCTAATAATTTAAACTTATGTTTTTCTTTTTGAAGTGAAAAAAAAAAAAAAAAAAAAAACCGTGGATAAATTCATCATTTATTACATTATAAATAATATTTTTACGGCGAGGAATTTTAATTAGTTGAAGAATTATAATGGAGGATTGGAGAGGATAATTACAGGACTTGGACGGAGCAGCATAACGCCGAAGCCAAACAGACCTCTCCACTTTCCTCGAAGCTCAACCAACGATCGCACCAAAATCTTGATCGTCTTCCTCCTTCGATTACAGTTTTCGACGTCTTAGAACTGATTCAATTCGCCTCTCCCTGCTGTGTTCGTCGCATTGCGCCTCACGGTCAGCTCCAGATCCCACAATGGAGCCCGATGTGAGCATCGAAACGAGCTCCATGATCAGAGTGGCGGTGCTGCCGATCGGTTCGGTTCCGCCGACTCAACTGCGGGACTACTTGTCGATGCTTCTGCGGCACCAATTGATTCCACTTTCCGCCATAAGTTCGTTCTACACGGAGCACCAGAAATCGCCGTTTGCTCATCAGCCTTGGGACTCTGGCAGTCTTCGTTTCAAGTTTATTCTCGGTGGAGATCCGCCTAGCCCTTGGGAAGACTTCCAATCCAACCGCAAGATCCTTGCTGTTATTGGTATCTGTCACTGTCCTTCTTCCCCCGATCTTGATTCTGCTACTGAGCAGTTCAATGCCGCCTGCAAGGGTTACACTTCGGCGCTCGTCGAACGTTGTTTCGCCTTTTGCCCCGATGATTCTCAGGCAGGGAATTGCTTTGTGCTCTTTGTTAACTTTGATTTGACCATGCTCACCTGAAAAAAAAAAAAAACGCATATCCATGATCTTCGTGAATGTTAAGTCGTAAGACTTGCAAATAGTTATTTATGATCAATTAAAGCTTTTGAGCATCTAATTTTTTTCTCTCTTTCTTGGAATTTGTTGCAGCTAGAAGAAGGCAGCAAAAAAGGAGGTAATCTGAGGTTGTTTCCTCCAGCTGACCGGCAAACTCAGGAATTTCATCTGAACACAATGATGCAAGATATTGCAGCTTCTTTGTTGATGGAATTTGAGAAATGGGTCCTTCAAGCGGAGTCTGCTGGAACTATTTTGAAAACGCCTTTAGATTCTCAAGCAAGTCTCAGCTCAGAGGAGGTTTATATTTAGGTGTCCTAATTAATTGATTTAGTTTTTTTATTACAATCGTTGCTGTTATGTCATTTCTTCTCTAGATACGGCTCGCATCTCACATTTAATGGAGAACTGTAAGTACAATGCGAAAGGATGTTCTAAACACTGCAACTTAATAGTTTGTAACTGATGAAAAATGCAGGTTATTAAAGCCAAAAAGAGAAGGCTTGGGCGTGCACAGAAGACAATTGGTGACTATTGTCTGCTGGCAGCATCGCCAGTTGATGCCAATGCTCACTATTCTACTGCAATCGATCTTGCTCGGTTAACCGGGGACTATTTTTGGTACGCGGGGGCTTTGGAGGGAAGTGTCTGTGCCTTACTGGTACCTTCCTCTCTCTAGCATTTCCTTAATCCCCTCCCCCTAGGATACAGCCTTAGTTTCTTTAGTAAAATAATCTGCATGCATCCAGATGCAGAGAATTCAATGTAAGTAGAAATTTCATTTGATGATGTTCTTTGTGATTTTCGGTTCTGTCCAGATAGTTTAAGTAGCTATTTTCTATGATCAAAGTACAGCTTTAACTTCCAGGTTTGAGGCGGCTTAGAATATATATATACACACCTAATGTTTACCGGAACTCGATGTCAAGGCATTGTATATGGTGCTATCGTACGAGGGATATTTTCATAATTGGAATATCATCATTAGATTCACTTCTTTGTTGATTTCAAAACATCACTATGGTATTAGTTCTGCCAATTGACCACCATGGATAAAGATGGTCGGAGCATTCCCATAAATGCTGCGATCCCCTTGTATTTTACTTTTTGCAGGGGGTTAAGAGAGTAGTAGTCGAGAAATAATTAGAATAGCGGAAGTTCTTACTTACGGCAGAGTGTCGACCCCTGGAATACTGACTTAAGTCGGAACATAGTTAGCAAGGATGAGTACGTGATATATCATATAAACGAGGCAGCTTGAAATTTGTTGATTTGAGGGAGAGTAATGGGTCTTTTTGAGATCCCCATCTACTGGACTTTATTATTGAGTCAACAGAAAATTTGTTTAAGTTTCTAACAGTTATACATATAACAAAATCCTTTATTTTCTCATTCTTCTCGAGAAATAAAGTAGCCTAAATCATATTAATCTTTGAAACTTGTTGGTATTCATGGCATACTTCTATACTTTTGGTGGTGTGTATGTCTTGATGTATTTTTGTTTAATTGGTTTACTTTATACTTCTGAATATCAGATTGATCGCATGGGTCAAACGGATGCAATTCTGGAGGAAGAAGTCAGATACCGATACAATAGTGTTATTTTGCATTACAGGAAGTCATTTATACAAGATAACACCCAAAGGTAGTGTTCAGGTTTTTCTGTTTTAAAAAAATAATAAATATTGTAGCAAATCATTTGAGAGTAAAGTGCTTAAGTTTGATATTATTAAAAATAGTTTCATCTCTTATAATTTATTCATACAATAGCCTTTTTTGATTAAAAACCAAGCTATCATTGAGAATAAATGCATGAAAATACCCCAAGAGGAACCCAATTAACCCATAAAAGGACTAAAATCAAGCAAAATAAGGCCTAAAGTTAAATTAACCTAAAGAGAAGCATGACATCAATTTTAAGCAATTATTTAAAATATTAACATAGCTAGTTCTTAAGAAAGAAACAATTTCCCACCATTGAGTTTGCCTAATGGTATTGGGGCAATAAATGGTTTTTGAGAGAATGAAGTTTTAGCACACATGGTCGCTTACCTATGATTTAATAAAATTCTACAAGTTTTTTTATAACCAACTTTAGTAAGATTACACAATTTCTCCCTGAGATTAGCTAAAACGTGTGTAAGTTGGACTAGAGACTTTCTCTTACGTGTTTAATTGTGGATTGTCATGATAAAAACTATGTTTTTGATAGGACAAGTAAAATGAAATTGTGTTTCTTTGGAAAAATATTTTGTTGTTCTTGATCGAAATTCACTTTTTGCAAATCAATTAATATATACGAGTGCTTGCATGTGCTGTTCATTTTACCAATCTCTGATATGTTGTTTCATATATTTGCCCCTTTAACATTCTTTCTTTCATTTTTTTCTCCTCAATAGGGTTTCACCCCTAAGTTTTGAACTCGAGGCTACTTTGAAGTTGGCTAGATTTCTTTGCAGGTATATTTTATGATTTGTGTACTTGAATACTGAATATATTTTACTGTGTATAGGTGACCATGTGGTTGATTTGAAGGAAAAGAGACGAGATAATATGTTCTCTGATTACAAGTAGTACATTGGTCATCAGTTTATTTGTGCGAATCTGTATGCGTGAATCTCTTCCAGAAGATGCATCTCTATTGTTTTGAAAGTTAGTAGTTCACTAAGATAGAATTTACAGTAAAAAAAATTTAGTTTGCATTTTAGTATAGATTTTTTTTTTCTAATTTGAGTAATGAATACATATATATTAACTCATATTTCTGACTTTTGGTTATGCAATAAATAACTTTATCTACTCTTTCGAGGGGGGTTTGATTCACAGGAGAGAGCTGGCTAAAGAGGTTGCAGAGTTGTTAACCAGTGCAGCAGATGGTGCTAAATCTTTGATTGATGCCAGTGATAGATTAATATTATATGTTGAAATAGCTCGTTTATTTGGTTCTCTTGGTTACCAGCGGAAAGCTGCTTTCTTTTCAAGGCAGGTTGCTCAGTTATACATGCAACAGGAAAATAGACATGCTGCTGTTAGCGCCTTGCAAGTCTTGGCCCTGACAACAAAAGCTTATCGTGTTCAAAGTCGATCATCCGAGACTGATCATTCTTTCTCCCATGTGAGTAGCTAGATGACAAAGATCTAGTTCCTAACTCCTCTGGCTTTTGCCTTTGTGTTTCAACTTTTTTAATGCAACTTTCTTTCGTATTTTAAAAGGAAAGAAGAGAAAAAGACACCGTGCCCCGGTTGTATGTTCAGATATTTTTTTCCTTCTAAATAATGTTATGCATTTAGTACAAATGCTATTCGATTATTTGACTCGTGAAGGATATTGTAAGAAATGGGGGCCTAACAGATATAAACCCTGCCATTTGCTACGATGGCTGATGGTGATGTACTTGTTTGTTTCTAGCTGCTGAAAATTCTGTCTCTTAATACAATTGAATTGTCCTCTGCAGTTGTCATTTCCAACTTCAAGCGCTATGGAGATTAACTTC
>NC_036643.1:1724467-1734467 GCF_002806865.2 Cucurbita pepo subsp. pepo
TTTTTTTTTTTTTTTTTTTTTTTTTTTTTTTTTTTTTTTTTTTTTTTTTTTTTTTTTTTTTTTTTTTTTTTGTCAATTTAATTTTCCATGGATATGACCTCACTTACAATTCTCTATTCAGTTTTCATATTGATCAACTAATCTTGCCAGTTTCTTTTTCTTTCCTTCTTTTTTCCTCCCTTATATCCTTTTTTAGATGTTTTGTTCGTTTAACCGAATTTTTCTTCTTTTTTATCCTTAAAGAATAAGGCTGGCCTGAGTAACTCTGATTCTGGAAAAATGCACCATCAGTCATTAGTATCTTTATTTGAGTCTCAATGGAGTACTTTGCAAATGGTCGTGTTAAGGGAGATTTTACTGTCTGCTGTCCGTGCTGGTGATCCTCTTGCTGCGTGGAGTGCTGCAGCACGGCTACTTAGATCTTATTATCCTTTAATAACACCAGCGGGCCAAAATGGCTTGGCAAGTGCCCTTTCAAATTCAGCAGAGAGGTTACCATCAGGTGTTCGCTGTGCCGATCCCGCCTTACCTTTCATAAGGTGACTAGCCATTTTAATATTCATACTTTCCAATGCCCTTTCAAATTTGAGTACTTTTTGGGAGTTTGTTAATGATTAACTGGTCTTTCTAGGTTGCATTCTTTTCCTCTCCATCCTTCACAATTGGACATTGTAAAACGCAATCCCGATAAGGAAGACTGGTGGGCCGGATCTGCCCCTTCTGGACCTTTCATTTATACTCCATTCAGCAAAGGAGACACGTCGAATAACAGCAAGCAGGAACTGGTTTGGGTTGTTGGAGAACCAGTGCAGGTCCTGGTGGAGTTAGCCAATCCATGCGGCTTTGAGTTGAGGGTTGATAGTATATACCTTTCTGTGCATTCGGGAAATTTTGATGCTTTTCCAGTTTCTGTGAATCTTCCTCCCAATTCATCGAAGGTGGTTACTTTGTCTGGGATTCCAACTTCAGTTGGGCCAGTGAGAATTCCTGGGTGTATTGTACATTGCTTTGGTGCAATAACTGAACACCTTTTCAAGGATGTTGACAATCTACTCAATGGAGTAGCTCAAGGACTTGTTCTTTCTGACCCATTCAGGAGCTGTGGGTCCATGAAGTTGAGGAATGTATCGGTTCCAAATATATCTGTGATATCGCCATTGCCGTTGTTAGTTTCACACGTTGTTGGTGGTAATGGTGCCATTATTCTCTATGAAGGTGAAATTCGTGATATATGGATACATCTGGCTAATGCAGGTACAATCCCAGTTGAGCAGGCACACATATCATTATCTGGAAAACACCAAGATTCCGTTATCTCCATTGCTTTTGAAACTTTAAAATCTGCTCTTCCTTTGAAGCCTGGTGCTGAAGTGATCATACCTGTGACCTTAAAAGCTTGGCAGCTTGGAGTACTCGATTCTGATACAGTTAGTGGCAGGAGTTCATCTCCAATCATGTTGAGGCATTCCAAGGATGGCAGCAGCCCTACTTTCTTTATACATTATGCAGGTATTTACTTCTCATATTTCTTTCTTTCCTCTAATGATGATAACCAATGTTTCAAATCATGGTGGGTCGTTTAAGTTGCGTTGCTGTGCATATTATATATTCATGGTTTACTTCCTTGATTTGTAATTAATTCCTTTAGTGAAGTTCATGATCAAATTAAATTGAATGCCTTGCATGACGCTCAAACTCATAAATATCAGTCCAAGCATTGGTTTTTTCCCCCTGTTCTTCTGTTGTGCGACGTTGTAAGGCTACGCATTGGTCCATATTCTCAACCATTATTTTGCTTTCTAGGGCCTATGGCGAATACTGAAGGCGTTCTCCCCAATGGTTCTGCTATACCCCCTGGTCGACGCCTGGTTATTCCGCTGCAAATTTGTGTTTTACAGGGTTTATCTTTTGTGAAAGCACAATTTCTTTCAATGGAAATTCCAGCACATGTGGGTGAAGACCTTCCTAAACCAGCTGAAATTGATAATAATTCTACAGACCAACCCGTTGAGACTCAAAGCAAAATTGACAGATTGGTGAAGATTGATCCATTCCGGGGAAGTTGGGGTCTTCGGTTTCTTGAACTTGAGTTGTCGAATCCAACCGACATATTGTTTGAAATTAGTGTTTCTGTCCAGGTCGAAAATTCAGGCCGGGAGGAAAATGCATCTGCTGACCAAAGCGTTACAGAATATAGTTATCATAAAACAAGAATAGACAGAGATTTCTCTGCAAGAGTGCTGATACCCTTAGAACACTGTAAATTGCCTGTTCTTGATGGTTCGTTCTTTGGAAAAAACGTTGCAGCAGATGGAACGGTGAATTTCCGAAACTTAAGCTTCTCGGAAAAGACTACGAAAGCTGAACTAAATGCTTCGATCAAGAATTTAACATCTAGAATTAAGGTCAAGTGGCAATCTGGACGGAATAGCTTCGGAGAATTAAACATCAAGGATGCTGTTCTTGCAGCCTTGCAATCGTCAATGATGGATGTATTGTTGCCAGATCCATTGACTTTTGGGTTCAGAACAGTTAGCAATAGTTCAGACGATAAAGAACCAACTCAGAATCTTCACACTGGATCTTCCCACAGCTCTCTGGAAGCTCATGAAATGACTCCTTTGGAAGTTATTGTCCGTAACAACACCAAGGAAATGATCAAAATGAGTCTTAACATAACGTGCAGAGACGTCGCTGGTGAGAATTGCATCGAGGGTCCGAAATCAACCGTCTTATGGAACGGTAAGTTACTTGTCTTAAAATCATCGCTGAACCTAAAAGCTTAAACTGATACGTTACGGTAAATTTAATATATATTATTACTCGTACGCCCTCTTCATGCCTTATGCTATGCTTCTTCTGCATGCTCCATCCTGTCTAACAATGTAAAATTTTGGTTACTTTCTGGTAGGTGTGTTAAGTGGGATCACCCTGGAAGTGCCTCCGCTTGAAGAAACCACACATTCTTTCTCATTGTATTTCCTTATTCCCGGCGAATACACGCTGTCCGCTGCTGCAATTATCGATGATGCTACCGACATCCTCCGAGCGCGTGCGAGAACTAGCTCACCTGATGAACCAATTATCTGCTGTGGACCTCCATACCACCTCTGCGTTAACGGGACTACGTGAGTTTCTTCTTCTTCTTTCATCTCTATCAACGGGTTAGTTAGCTCATTATAGCACATCGGTTTTTCGTGGGGATTCGTCTCTCGAAAGTACAGGACCCGAGCTTTTATTCGGTAAGGAACACAAGTACGTCGACAATTCTTTTTCATTCTTCTTCTATTGGTTACCTTTGTGCTCTGCAAAAAGAGGGGAAAAAAGAAAAGGAAAACCTGTCCAATCTTCTTGATTTGTGGGATGGGGCTGTGATTAGTTTACACTTGCATCATATCAGTTTCTCAACTATCTTTGTTATTGAGAGGATCACTCCAAAAAGAAACACTTTGAGTTGTCTTAATGCTTTAATATTTGTTCAATTTGACGCCTAGTTTTGTTTTGCTGTACAAACTGATTCATGTTCTTGATTTCATCATCTTAGCAGATATGTACTTGACTGAAATCACCAAATGGCATATAAATAGGTTAATGGTTGCATGCCAAAATAGGTTATAACCCATTGTATTTGTGATATTTAACATTCATTTTGTGTAGAATTATGCCAAAATATCGTTATATTAGCTATTATCGTGGTAAAAATTCATGGTTCGACTTAGAAACCACATACCTCTACAATGATATGATATTATCCATTTTGAGTATAAACTCTCGTGGTTTTGCTTTTGGTTTTTCCAAAAGACCTTACAGTTTTTGAAACGTTCTGCTAGGGAGATGTTTTCACACCCATTATAAAGAAATGTTGGTTCACACAATCCACCTCCTTTGGGGCCCAACGTCTTTGCTGGCACTCATTTCTCTCAATTCGATGTGGGATTTCACAATCCACCCCTCTGGCTCTGGCCCGAACACCTTCGTTGGCACACTATGCGGTATTTACACCCTTTGAGGCTCAGTCCTTGCTGGTACATCCGTCCAGTGTCTTGCTCTGATATCATTTGTAACCGCTCTGATACAGTGTCTTGCTCTGATATCATTTGTATCTGCTCCAATCTGATATCATTTGTATCTGCTCCAATCTGATATCATTTGTATCTGCTCCAAGCCCAGCAAATAGTGTTCTTTTTAGATTTTTCTAAATTTCTGAGATTGTTAAAATCATGGAGACCGTGTTTCAAGGATTTGACATATTTGAAATCGAAGTTTGTTTAAAAATAGTACAATGGGTTATAATTTATTTTTAAAATATATTATTAAATTCAATAAATTATGATAATATAATATTTATTTATTTAAAGAAATTATTTTTAAAAAAAAAACGAAGAATTAGATAAGAACTAAAAAGGAAAGGAATGTATATTATTCTTTTTACATGTTTTGTACCCTTTAAATCAATATTGACATAAAGTACATTGAAGTGAAGAGGAATTATTCGATTATCACTTCCATAATTTTTTTTTAATTATCTCATGTATTAAAATTAATTTTAAAAAAACATTATATCAAATAAATGCAATATTCTTCTAATTTTTTTTAATTTAATTTTCTCTATATATTTCCATTCTCCATAATGGGATTGAGACATTTTTTGTGACAGGAATACCCCATATAACCTTTTAACTCCATAAGATGTCGATTCCAATGGACCATCATTGTTCGACTGAATCGGTTGTATTCTTGCAAATCTTAATCTTTCCATTTCTCGACTTTCAATCCTTCTTTCTTTTCATTACTTTAAAATATGCTTCCTCTTTTCTCCGACCCTCGAAATCAATTTTTGTTTTCCTATTTTAGAGATAAAGCGTACACTCACGAGTTATTATGATCCTAGTGAAAACTTGTATAAATAGTTCAAACGAGTTTCGACCTTCTCTACCCATTATTCAAAATGTAAAAATTAGAAAATTACAAATATTTAAAAAGTGCTTTTGATTTTTTTAAAAAATATTTTTTAATTAAAATTATTACTTTCAAAAACTTGTAATTGTTGGATGATAAAAGTCCCACATCGGCTAATTTAGAAAATGATCATAGGTTTATAAGTCAAGAATACTAAATAGAAACTCTAAAATAAAGCCATAGGCTCAAACGGGACAATATCATCTCCAAAGTAATTTGCAAAGGTAATCGACGGTGAGATTGATGGGCTTAGTTTGATTGGGCCGAACACACAAAAAGAAGAGCCCTTCTTGCTCTTCCAACAAACGAAAGCATCGATCGTTCCGCGGAAAAATTGAAATTCCCCTCCAAAAGATCAACAGATTCCGCTGATATTTTCTCTCGACGGCTCTGGAAATCTGCTCTGCCAGGTACGCCAGATGCTTCAATTGTTCTTCTAAAAGCTTTGACATTCTTTTACTTTTGCGGAAGTGGGCGAATTGAGTGATGAAGAATGCAAGCATTTCTTCATAATTATCTAAAAGCTGTAAAAAATAGCTTTATCGTTCATAATTGACCTCTTGATTCTTGATGTTGCCACATTTCATCTCCACTCATCTTTCTACCTTCGTTATTTTAGTTTTTTTTTCTTGTTGTTTTCCTGTTCATTGGACGACTGTACTTTGGGAGTCGTGTCGGTGGCTTGAATTTTCCTTTTGGGTCCAGGAAGAAATCAACAGAGATAAGTAAGGCATTTGGACCTTAGGTTCTTAAAATTGCGACATCTGAAAACGATTCGTTGTTATTCCGACCAATAATTTAATTTGGTCGACTGCTTTTGCTTTGCTTTGTGTGCACCAATTTGATACTAAAAACATCCCTTAATGTAGACAGCATGTGACTATGATAAGGAGAAAGAGCCTAGGTTTTATTATTACTTCTTTTCTTTTTTGTTTCCCTCTTGCTTAAGTCTTTTTTGTCTCCAATTATTCTTGTCTAACTTATACTGTATTTGGCTTCAAGTCAAGGGACTGTATCTTGAAAACAAAGAAGAGGAGAGGGGGGGTAGTAGTAGGTAGTTGGAAAGCTTTGGGACATTGTCGCTCTCTGATTACAGAGTTGGGAATGGAAAAAATGGAAACAATTCACTGTATTGAAAATGAAATTGGAATCAAATGGTGGGCTAATGTAAGGGCTCCAAGCACATTTGTGACAATGATTGTCGATACCCACCTTTTCATATTTTAATTCATTTCTGATCTCTTCGGAAATGTTTAAAAACTACTCTTGACTTGGAATCCTTTAGAATTTCTTATGGAAATTGACACTTGGGAATTAGAATGGAAAGTTAGATCGTCACACCATTCTAGTCACTGCCACACCGTTTCTGTAACAGCCCAATCTCATTGCTAATAGATGTGGGATCTCACAATCCACCCTTCTTCGGGGCCTAGCGTTCTCGCTGGCACTCGTTCCCTTCTCTAATCGATTTGGGACCCCCAATCCACCCTATTTCAGGGCCCAGCGTACTTGCTCAGCCTCCTCGTTAGCACATTGACCGTTATCTGGCTCTGATACCATTTGTTGCCTAAGTCCACTGCTAGCTAACGTTGTCCTCTTTGTACTTTCCTTTCCAGTTTTTCCTCAAGGTTGTAAAATGCGTCTACTAGAGAGAAGTTTTCACACCCTTATAAAAAATGCTTCGTTTTCCTCTCCAATCGATGTGAGATCTCACAATTTCGAATCTCAGCTTCATTTGAAATTCTAAAGAATTTCTTCTTGATGGGTAATTTGGAAATCTTAATGAAATGTCAAATATAATATTACAACTTTTGGAAGTATAAGAGAAAGTTGATGAGTATTATTTTCATTTTCAAGTACCTAAAAATGCATTGTTATGTGTATTCCATCTCTCCAATCCTACAAGTTACTTGAAGATTAGAAATAGGTTATGGAACAAATAGAGTAAGATATGAGGTTTAAACAAGTTTATTTCCCCTGTTTAGTACATATCTTAGTCACTCCACTCTGAGGATGACAAGATGTGGTCCTATACCTCTTTGATATTTGGTTTATACAGTAACGCACACGGCGGGCTTCTCTGTATAATGATGTGAAGTCCTTTCACAATCAATCCTTGTTTTCTTTAACCTCATCAAGATTTATTCTTCTTTCTTTTGTTGTTGGGGCTTAAAGAACTATGAATATAAACGTATGGGTGTTCTTTTTCTGCCCTTTGGGTACATCACTCCCATCCTAGAATTCCTTATTCATCTCACCTTGTTCACAATCCCCAAACCATTTATACACTGAATCTTTGCAAAGTAATGAAAAACACTTAGACCAATATTCTCTGGTTGCCTTGAATTATTGAACAGTTCTGTCCCATAGTGGATTGAGTGTATGGCTTTGGAGGCTGCTATCCAAGCTTCATAGAATGATGCCAACATCCTTCTTAGTTCTTTTTCCATGTGTAGTGCAATCTATGTCATGCATTGGGGAAATATGCTTCTCTTCTTCTATTTTTAATTTCAAATGTTATGATGGCCCCACCAATAATGTGGGGGGGGGGATGGAGCAGATTGGTTTGACACCGCTTAAGAATAGCAATGAAAACGCAACATCAAGGCCATGTTTGTTCATAGCATACGTCCTTTATTTCCCTTTTTTTTCCTCATCTTTCTTATCGCCTACATTAAATGGTGGGGCAGCTGGAAAGAATGGTCTACTTTTTGCCCATTCTGGCCCCTTTTTTCCTCTCTTCTTTTAACAGTTCTTCAAGCTTTGGATCTGCCACTGAGGGTTTTGCTCAACAGTTTTTAGCGACATCCAAGTGAGGTTTTGTTTTGTTTTGTTTATGATCTTGTTTTCTGTCTCTGTCTTTCTCGCCATTTGAAGACATATAGGATCAATTGTGATGGAGGCCGTTCGTTATAGGTAATTGTTCAAGCCAAAATTGTTTGCATTTTGCTTCTCCATTCAGTTTGAAACCCCATTTCTCCTACGTGAGATCCACATTAGTTGGAGAGTGAAACGAAACATTCCTTCTAAGGGTGTAAACCTCTCCCTAGCAGACACGTTTTAAAACCATGAGACTAACGACAATACGGGCCAAAGCGGACAATACCTGCTACCGATTAATTTTTTGTCAAATTAAAAGCTAAAAGTTTGAATTTGAGGCTATTTACGAGGAGTTTATCTTATCAAATCGTATGGACTAAATGGTGAGTCTAAGATTTCCTAGTTCATTCCATTCAACTAGCTACCAAACGGGAAAAAGCAGCCAAGCATGCTTATAATGACCAATGATACCTTGCCACATGGATCAACCTCTAGTCATTATTTTGTCTTTACCCTCTCTTGAATTAACATACTTGGTTGCTAACTAACTTCCAAAAACCATTAGTTAAAAAAATTAAAAAAGTGAAAGTTAATTCATTCAAAATATCTTATAATTTGAGTAAGCCATAGATGAAAGTAGCGTTGAAGTTCCTGACGGACATCATTTTTGGGGTCCTAAGTTTGAAAGGTTTTTGCGTGTGGAATCACAAAAACTGATAGATAAGTGGGTCTGTGTGGTCCATTCAAAATGGTGGCTTTTGTGTCTTAGTGATGCAGTGGTCCTAATTTGGAGCGCAAAGGGGGGAAACATATGTGTGGAAGACATAGGAAGAAGATGAATGGATGTGGGCTATAAAGACAAACTCATCAAACACACAACAAATCAACACTACTGTTCATTGCAGAAAACCCCAATTGATATGCCTTCCTTCCCATGGTTTACTTAATCACACACCACGCACACACCCTTCTAAATGTTGTGTACTCTCTACTGCCCCTTTGTCCTTTCTCCTTTGGGTCTTCAGGAAAGAGAGAGTGGTGGGGTTTGGAGCCTTTGTCCATTGGCAATGGTCAACACCCACCTACCTATATCCCTCCCTTGCATTCATTTCATCCAATTACTCATTTTCATTGTCCTTACCCCTCTTACCCAACAACTCTTACATCGTTTCTTTTCTTTTCCCCATTACTAATTGTTGTGTGACCAGTCAAGTCAAGTCGAGTCGAACATTCAAATGTTCTACACTCGTTTGAAAGGTAGGAATTGTCTTTCAAACTCTTTAAATGAGACAGGATGATAAATAAATGGTTTAGGAGGAATGGGTTCGTGGCTACTCACATTCAGGATTTAATATCCTTCGAATTTGTTTGACACTCAAATGTTTTAGAGTCTGGCAAGTTGTCTTATGAGATTAGTTAAGGTGTTTCCTAACTAGCTTAAATGTAACGGCCCCATGCCCAGGTACGTATTGCCGTCAACCTCACGGTTTTAAAATGCGTCTATTAAGGAGAGGTTTCCACACTCTTATTAGAAACGCTTTGTTTCCGTATCCAGGCACGTGAGATCTTAGACTAAACGAATAAAATATAAACCAATTTGGATATAGATTGCTTTTGTTGTGGAGGAGTGGGGGCTGAAAAAAGTGAGAAAACCTTGAGAGAGCAAGTGAAATCATTTTGGTTTGGTCAAAGTTGAAAAGGAAGGAGTGTCAATAATGCAATGTTGATGAGATGGGAATTCAAAGAGGTGTCTGTGTCTGTGTGTGTGTGTGTGTGTGGGCGCGCTTTGAAGCATGGGTGTGAGAGAGAGAGAGAGAGAGAGAGCCTTTTATTTCATCTACTTTTCTTTCTTACCTTAGTGATCTCTTTTGAAAAGGCCTCTTCCATTTGGAATGCTACCCTACTTCTTATCCCTACTCCCCTTAGCATTCTCGCCTCATTTCTATCGACTTCGAAACATAGTTGAAATCATCTTTGACCAAACCTATATCTATATGTACTCGACATCTTAGGTTATTCTATTAATGATGGATTACCATCGTTTATTTCATCCTACCGTACATCTAAAGTTGCGCACCAAAGACCACGAATATACCATTAATAATGGTGTTAGCAATAAAGACAAATCAATCATCGCACCCACTTCCGTCAATTTATAATTCAAGTCGTAAAAAAAAAAAAATATGTACATCCCGATAAAATTCATATCATATCATGTGGT